>NC_142805.1:17114584-17159584 GCF_049724085.1 Artemia sp. Qi Xiang Cuo
AAGACAGTGCAATTTAAATCGGTGAATATTTCGGCCCTATGTCCAAGGGCCGTCTTCAGCACAACAATAAAGAAAAAATATACATAAAAACAAACTTACATTAAAATACGAAGTTTAAAACTAAAAATGCTTTTGAAAAACGCTTTTAAAAACCTTTAAAACAGCCCTAGTATCCTTACTTCAACGAAGTTCAACCAGGACTGATAAATAAAAGGATGAGAGAGGATGAATCCATTCAAACGAAATAAAATGAAATTATTAACTACAACCTTTCAAAGCGAATCTTGCTTTTTTTAACAGCTACTCTTAAAGGCCTCTTTGTAACGGGTTCAATACTTTTGTCAATTGGTTTAATAAAATATTTTGCTAGATCATTTTTAATTAAATTTGAGTATAAAAAACTCAGTGAATATTCTCCTAAGTCCCTATTTAAGGAAATACTTTTATTTATTTTGAGCCTAATTTCGATTGATACCTGGAAGATCTTTCAAATAGTATTGTCTGGCTGGGATTATCAATTATATGGTTATCTAAAGCAGGATCAAAGGAGTTATAAGAATTATTAGCAACTAATGCTTTGTCTATATATTTTTTATGCTGGTGTATCCGTTTTTCTAGATTCTGATGAGTTCTGCCAACGTAGTAATTGCCACAATCGCATGGTAGTTGATAAACCCCTCTTTGGCGAGTAACTGGGGTTTTATCTTTACCGGAGTTTAAGAAATTTGTAATTTTAAAATTATTGTTGAAAACTAAATACAGATTGTTTTTTTTGCAAATATTTTTTATTTTTGTGGTGATTCTTGGGATGTACGGAAGATAGATTATATTAGAGGGTTTTTCCGGAACCTCACATTGTGAAATATCGTTGATTTTACGAAAATGTCTTTTTAGTCTATGGTTAATCGTATTACTGACAAAAGAAATGGGGTATCCGTTGTCAAAAAGAATATCTCTGATAAAATTTATTTCTGCTTTTATGTATGAATCGGAGCAAATGTTCAGGGCACGTTCAATGAGAGAAGTTACAAATGCTCTGTTAACTTGTGGGGGCTGATTTGAATTAAAATGAAGATATCTATTGTTTTTATTGGTTTTCTATAGATAGTGAAGTCACAATTATTAGAATTACTGATAATTAGCATATCTAAAAATGGTAGTTTATTTTAAAATTCAATTTCTAGGGTAAACTGCAAATTTCTATCATAAGTATTAAGATTATCTAGGGAACCACGAAGTTAAGTTTCCCCATAATTCCAAAGTGAAATTACGTCATCCATGTAACGACCCCAATAGAAATGCTTTAAAAAATAAGAATTTAATGCCCAGTTTTCAAGGTTCTCGACATAAATATATGCCAGTAGGCCAGATAGATCTGCTCCCATCGGTAACCCATTTATTTGGTGATAAAAAGTATCACGACACTTAAAATACATTGAAAATTTATTGGGAATTATATCAAAATTAAATAAAACTTCACCATCAATCCCTGACACTGAGTTTTTGATTAAGTGATAAATTTCTTCTATTTTGGTTTTTAATAATTGCTCAAAAGTAGCAACATCTATATTCGTGGACACGGAAACAATACCAATACTACTTATTATTGTGTTATCTGAAATACGTGTGTTACTATGTTTTTTAACCGAATCTGCCGAATTGCTGATTTTTGTATAAATTTTGTGTATACAGTAAAGGTTTGAAAACTCTACAAAACTTTTTTCCAATATTGAATGTGGAAGCATTAGTAAATGCTATATTAGGTATTGGGGGAATGTCTTGTTTATTCACTTTTAATAAGCCATAAAATATTGGACGGAAACTGCCATGGGGGTAAAATTTGTTGAATAATTGTGGTGTGAATTGACCATTCTATTTTAGCTGCTATAATTCATTTATAATATTATTTGCAAATTGATCAGTAGGATCAAGAGTGATCGGCTTATGTGTACTTGTGTCTTTTAAAAGTGAAAAGATTTTGTTGTCAAAGTCTGCCGTATCCATGACAACGAGTGAGTTGCTTTTGTCTGCTTTAGTTATTATAATAGATGGGTCTTTGCGGAGGTTAGATAATATTTTTTATGTCGTGCAATTTTTTTTTTTCGGGTGAATGTGGTAGAAGACTTAGCCTTTTTTTGGGTTTTATAAAGGGTATTTATGAAACAAGACCTAATTTCAACAGGATTTGTGACAGATGGGTAGTAATCATGCAAAGCGGACTCTAAAGAGGAGACTCTATCCGCCACGGGAACCCGTTTGGGCAGAAAGGGGAGTTTTTGGCCTTTTTCCAGTTTTTCAGATTTCATGGGTTTAAAACGTTCTAGAAGAAGGGTTAATCATGCCGGTTATAGGAGTGAATCTTGAAGAATAAATACAGTTTCTCATCGAAGACTCCTCACTCAATTTTGTAAATTTTGTGTAAAGTTGTTCCTTTGGGAAGCGAAAATCATGGCTAAACAAATTCTCTTCTAATCTAACAACTTAAGAAAAATCAAAAGTGGACAAGTTTTCAAAACAAAAATTTTCGAGAGATTTTCTTTTTGAGGAAATGATATGTCTTTTTTGCTTTTTATTCTTAATAATATGGACCAAGGTAATTAAGTATAGTGTATGAGCGAATCTCTTTTCTTTTTGGGTATTTAGATGTAGATTATATCTTAAAAACTTTGGAGTAAGATTTTTAGTTCTCCAGGATTCTAAAAATTTTTGTCGATTAATAATATTTGCATGTTTTTTAAGTAAGCTAATAAAATAAAAAATATCATAAGTCAGCTGCTCCCCATAAGCTAGACGCAAATATTGACGAAGACCAAACTGTCTTTCGATATTAAACAATCACAGATTAAAAAAAATATGGAAATTTTTTTCCAAGACAGTGCAATTTAAATCGGTGAATATTTCGGCCCTATGTCCAAGGGCCGTCTTCAGCACAACATTAAAGAAAAAATATGTATAAAAACAAACCTACATTAAAATACGAGGTTTAAACTAAAAACGCTTTTAAAAAACGCTTTTAAAAAACCTTTTAAACAGCCCTAGTATCTTTACTTCAACTAAGTTCAACCAGGACTGATTAATAAAGGGAGGGGAGAGGATGAATTAATTCAATCGCAATAAAATGAAAGTATTAACTGCAAGTTTCCAAAGCTAATTTTGCTTTTTAAGCAGCTAGTCTCAAAGGCCTTTTTGTAACGGGTTCAATACTATTGTCAATTGGTTAAAAAAAAAAATTTGTTAGATCATTTTTAATTGAATTTGAGTATAAAGAAATCAGTGAATATTCTCCTAAGTCCCTATTTAAGGAAATATTTTTATTTATTTAGAGCCTAATTTCGATTGATTCCCGGACCACCTGTTTTATCCCCAAATCACTACTAATGAGAGAAGATTTTTCAAAAAGTATTTTGTGGCTGGGATTATCAAATATATGGCTAGCTAAAGCAGAATCAAAGGGGTTATTAGAATTATTAACAATTAATACTTTGTCTATGTCTTCTTTATGCTGGTGTATCCGTTTTTCTAGATTCTGATGAGTTCTGCCAACGTAGTAATTGCCACAATCGCATGGTATTTGATAAACCCCTCTTTGGCGAGTAACTGGTGTTTTATCTTTACCAGAGTTTAAGAAATTTGTGATTTTAAAATTATTGTTGAAAACTGAATACGGATTGTTTTTTGTGCAAATATTTTTTATTTTTGTGGTAATTCTTGGGATGTAAGGAAGATATATTATATTAGAGGGTTTTTCCAGAGCCTCACATTGTGAAATATCATTGATTTTACGAAAATGTCTTTTTAGTCTATGGTTAACCGTATTATTGACAAAAGGAATGGGGTATCCGTTGCCGAAAAGAATATCTCTGATAAAATTTATTTCTGCTTTTATGTATGAATCGGTGTATATGTTCAGGGCACGGTCAATGAGAGAAGTTACAACTGCTCTTTTAACTTGTTGGGGGTGATTAGAATTTAAATAAAGATATATACTCTTTCGTTTTCGCCTTATATAGACAGTTAAGTCAAAATTATTAGAATTACGGATAATAAGCACATCTAAAAATAGTAGTTTATTTTCAAATTCAATTTCTAGGGTAAACTGCAAATTTCTATCATAAGTATTAAGATGATCTAGGAAACCCCGAAGTTCAGTTTCCCCATAATTCCAAAGTGAAATTACGTCATCCATGTAACGACCCCAATAGACATGTGTTAAAAAAAAGAATTTAATGCCCAATTTTCAAGGTTCTCGACATAAATATTAGCCAGTAGGCCGGATAGACCTGCTCCCATTCGTAACCCATTTATTTATTGATAAAAAGAATCAAGAAACTGAAAATACATTGAAAACTTGTTACAGATTTTAACAAGATTAAAGAAAACTTCACACGTAAGTTTTGACACTGATTCTTCGATTGTGACAAATTTATTAGATTTTTTTTTTTCATAAGTTCTGAGAAGTAGAAATATACGTATTCTTGGTCCTGGAAATAATACCAACAAAGATCATTATTGTGTTATCTTAAATACTTGTGTTATTAAGTTTTTTAACTAAATCTGCCTAATTACTGATGTAGGAAGTTTGTGAATACAGTAAAGGTTTGAAAGCTGTGCAAAGCCATTTTCCAATATTGGAAGCGGCGGCTTTAGTATATGCTACGATAGGTCTTAGGGGAATACCTTATT
Organism: Artemia sp. Qi Xiang Cuo; assembly: GCF_049724085.1. NCBI lineage: Eukaryota > Metazoa > Arthropoda > Branchiopoda > Anostraca > Artemiidae > Artemia > Artemia sp. Qi Xiang Cuo. The sequence goes on from NC_142805.1 coordinate 17,119,268, forward strand.
TATGCAGTTTTGGTAAGCCGTAAAATTTTGGACAGAAACTACCACGGGGGTCAAATTTTTGTATAATTGTGGTGTGATTTTACCATTCTCTTTTAGCTGTTTTAATTCATTTATAATATTATTAGTAAATTGATCAGTAGGATCATGAGTGATCGGTTTATGTGTACTTGTGTCTTTTAAAAGTGAAAAGATTTTTTTGTCATAGTCTGCCGTATCCATGACAACGAGTGAGTTGCTTTTGTCTGCTTTGGTTATTATAATAGATGGGTCTTTGCGGATGTTATATAATACTTTTGTGTCGTGTATATTTTTTCGTGTGAAAGAGGTAGGAAACTTATCCTATTTTCGGCTATTATAAATGGTATTTATTAGACAAGACCTAACTTAATCAGGGTTTGAGACAGATTGGTAGTATGTATTCAAAGTGGACTCTAAAGAGGAGACTATATCCGCCACGGGAACTTGTTTCGGAAGAAAAGAGAATTTTGGACCTTTTTCCAGTGTTTCGATTTCCTGGGTTTCAAATGTTCTAGAAGAGAGGTTAACCATACCGGGTCCAGGAGTGAATCTTGGAGAATAAATACGGTTTCTGATATAAGATTCCTCTCTCAATTTTTCCAATTTTGTATAAAGTTGTTCCTTTGACAAGCGAAAATCATGGCTAAACAAATTCCTTTCTAATCTAACAACTTGAGAAAAATCAACAGTGGACAAAAATTTTCGAGAGATCTTCTTTTTGAGGAAATGATATGTCTTTTTTGCTTTTTGTCCTTAATAATATGGACTAAGGTTTTTAATTGTAGTGTATGATTAAATTGACCTTCTTTCCGGGTATTTAGATGTAGTTTATATCTTAAAGACTATGGAATAAGATTTTCGTTTCTGCTGGATTCTAAAAATTTTTGTTGATTAATAATATTTGCATGTTTTTTACCTAAGCTAATAAAATAAAAAATATCATAGGTCAACTGCTCCCCATAAGCTAGACGCAAATATTGACGAAGACCACACTGCCTTTCGATATAAAACAAACACAAATTAAAAATAAGAGGGAATTTTTTTTCCAAGACAGTGCAATTTAAATCGGTGAATATTTCGGCCCTATTTCCAAGGGCCGTTTTCAGCACAACATTAAAGAAAAAATATGTATAAAAACAAACCTAAATTAAAATACGAGTTTTAAACAAAAAATGCTTTTCAAAAACACTTTTAAAAAACCTTTTAAACAGCCCTAGTATCTTTACTTCAACGAAGTTCAACCAGGACTGATTAATAAAGGGATGAGAGAGGATGAATTCATTAAAACGAAATAAAATGAAATTATTAACTGCAAGTTTTCAAAGCTAATCTAGTTTTTTAAGCAGCTAGTCTTAAAGGCCTTTTTGTAACGGGTTCAATGCTATTGTCAATTGGTTTAATAAAATATTTTGTTAGATCATTTTTAATTAAATTTGAGTATAAAGAACTCAGTGAATATCTGATATCTGATAATAACTCAAATCACTACTAATGAGAGAAGATTTTTCAAAAAGTATTTTTTGGCTGGGATTATCAAATATATGGCTAGCTAAAGCAGAATCAAAGGAGTTATTAGAATTATTAGTAATTAACGCTTTGTCTGGATTCTAAAAATTTTTGTTGATTAATAATATTTGCATGTTTATTACCTAAACTAATAAAATAAAAAATATCATAGGTCAGCTACTCCCAATCAGCTAGAAGCAAATATTGACGATGACCACGCTGTCTTTCGATACCAAACAATTACAAAGTAAAAATAATAGTGACATTTTTTTCCAAAACAGTGTAATTTAAATCGGTGAATATTTCGGCCCTATGTCCAAGAGCCGTCTTCAGCACAACATTAAAAAAAAATATGTATAAAAACAAACCTACATTAAAATACGAGGTTTAAACAAAAAATGCTTTTAAAAAACGCTTTTAAAAAACCTTTTAAACAGCCCTAGTATCTTTACTTCAACGAAGTTCAACCAGGACTGATTAATAAAAGGATGGGAGAGGATGAATTAATTCAAACGAAATAAAATGAAATTATTAACTGCAAGTTTTCAAAGCTAATCTAGTTTTTTAAGCAGCTAGTCTTAAAGGCCTTTTTGTAACGGGTTCAATGCTATTGTCAATTGGTTTAATAAAATATTTTGTTAGATCATTTTTAATTAAATTTGAGTATAAAGACTTCAGTGAATATTCTCCTAAGTCCCTATTTAAGGAAATATTTTTATTTATTTTGAGCCTAATTTCGATTGATTCCCGGACCAACTGTTTTATACCCAAATCACTACTAATTAGAGAAGATTTTTCAAAAAGTATTTTGTTGCTGGGATTATCAAATATATGGCTAGCTAAAGCAGAATCAAAGGAGTTATTAGAATTATTAACAACTAACGCTTTGTCTATGTCTTCTTTATGCTGGTGTATCCGTTTTCTTATATTCTGATGAGTTCTGCCAACGTAGTAATTGCCACAACCGCTTGGTATTTGATAAACCCCTCTTTGGCGAGTAACTGGGGTTTTATCTTTACCGGAGTTTAAGAAATTTGTGATTTTAAAATTATTGGTGAAAACTAAATACAGATTGTTTTTTGCGCAAATATTTTTTATTTTTGTGGTGATTCTTGGGATGTACGGAAGATAGATTATATTAGAGGGTTTTTCGGGAGCCTCACATTGTGAAATATCGTTGATTTTACGAAAATGTCTTTTTAGTCTATGGTTAATCGTATTATTTACAAAAGGAATGGGGTATCCGTTGCCAAAAAGAATATCTCTGATAAAATTTATTTCTGCTTTTATGTATGAATCTGAGCAAATGTTCAGGGCACGGTCAATGAGAGAAGTTACAACTGCTCTTTTAACTTGTGGGGGGTGATTTGAATTAAAATGAAGATATCTATAGGTTTGTGTTGGTTTTCTATAGATAGTGAAGTCAAAATTATTAGAATTACGGATAATTAGCACATCTAAAAATGGTAGTTTATTTTCAAATTCAATTTCTAGGGTAAACTGAAAATTTCTATCATAAGTATTAAGATGATATAGGAAACCCCGAAGTTCATTTTCCCCATAATTCCAAAGTTAAATTACGTCATCCATGTAACGACCCCAATAGACATGTTTTAAAAATAAGAATTTAATACCCAATTTTCAAGGTTCTCGAGATAAATATTAGCCAGTAGGCCGGATAGAGCTGCTCCCATTGGTAACCCATTTATTTGTTGATAAAAAGAATCACGAAACTGAAAATACATTGAAAACTTATTAGAGATTTTATCAAAATTAAATAAAACTTCACCATCAATCCCTGTCACTGAGTCTTTGATTAAGTGATAATTTTCTTCTATTTTGGTTTTTAATAATTGCTCAGAAGTAGCCACATCTATATTTGTGTACACGGAAACAATTTTAATACTACTTATTATTGTGTTTTCTTAAATATGTGTGTTATTAAGTTTTTTAACCAAATCTGCCGAATTACTAATGTAGGAATTTTGTGTATATAGTAAAGGTTTGAAAGGTCTACAAAGCCATTTTCCAATATTGAAAGTGGAGGCTTTAGTAAATTCTACAATAGGTATTAGGGGAATGCCTTGTTTATGCAGTTTTGGTAAGCCATAAAATTTTGGACGGAAACTACCACGGGGGTAAAATTTGTTGTATAATTGTGGTGTGATTTTACCATTCTGTTTTAGCTGTTTTAAATCATTTATAATATTATTAGTAAATTGATCAGTAGGATCATGAGTGATCAGTTTATACGTACTTGTGTCTTTTAAAAGTGAAAAGATTTTTTTGTCATAGTCTGCCGTATCCATGACAACGAGTGAGTTGCTTTTGTCTGCTTTGGTTATTATAATAGATGGGTCTTTGCGGAGGTTAGATAATATTTTTATGTCGTGTAAATTTTTTTCGTGTGAAAGTGGTAGGAGACTTAGCCTTTTTTCGGCTATTATAAAGGGTATTTATGAGACAAGACCTAACTTCATCAGGGTTTGAGACAGATGGGTAGTATGTATGCAAATCGGACTCTAAAGAGGAGACTATATCTGCCACGGGAACCTGTTTCGGCAGAAAAGAGAATTTTGGACCTTTTTCCAGTGTTTCAATTTCCTGGGTTTCAAATGTTCTAGAAGAGAGGTTAACAATGCCAGGAGTGAATCTTGGAGAATAAATACGGTTTCTCATCAAAGATTCCTCTCTCAATTTTTCCAATTTTGTATAAAGTCGTTCCTTTGACAAGCGAAAATCATGGCTAAACAAATTCCTTTCTAATCTAACAACTTGAGAAAAATCAACAGTGGACAGGTTTTCAAACATAAAATTTTCGAGAGATTTTCTTTTTGAGGAAATGATATGTCTTTTTTGCTTTTTGTCCTTAATAATATGGACTAAGGTTATTAATTGTAGTGTATGAGCAAATTGCCCTTCTTTCTGGGTATTTAGATGTAGATTATATCTTAAAGACTTTGGAATAAGATTTTCGTTTCTGCAGGATTCTAAAAATTTTTGTTGATTAATAATATTTGCATGTTTATTACCTAAACTAATAAAATAAAAAACATCATAGGTCAGCTGCTCCCAATAAGCTAGACGCAAATATTGACGAAGAACACACTGCCTTTAGATATCAAACAATCACAGATTAAAAAAAATATGGAATTTTTTTTCCAAAACAGAGAAATTTAAATCGGTGAATATTTCGGTACTATGTCCAAGGGCCGTCTTCAGCACAACATTAAAGAAAAAATATATATAAACACAAACCTAAATTAAAATACGATTTTTAAACTAAAAACACTTTTAAAAAATATTTTTAAAAAACCTTTTAAACAGCCCTAGCATCCTTACTTCCACGAAGCTCAACCCGGACTTATAAATAAAGGGATGGGAGAGGATGAATTAATTCAAACGAAATAAAAAGAAATTATTAACTGCAAGTTTCCAAAGCTAATTTTGCTTTTTTAGCAGCTAGTCTTAAAGGCCTTTTTGTAACGGGTTCAATACTATTGTCAATTGGTTTAAAAAAAAAAATTTGTTAGATCATTTTTAATTAAATTTGAGTATAAAGAATTCAGTGAATATTCTCCTAAGTCCCTATTTAAGGAAGTATTTTTATTTATTTTGAGCCTAATTTCGATTGATTCCCGGACCACCTGTCTTATCCCCAAATCACTACTAATGAGAGAAGATTTTTCAAAAAGTATTTTGTGGCTGGGATTATCAAATATATGGCTAGCTAAAGCAGAATCAAAGGAGTTATTAGAATTATTAGCAATTAACGCTTTGTCTATGTCTTCTTTATGCTGGTGTATCCGTTTTTCAAGATTCTGATGAGTTCTGCCAACGTAGTAATTGCCACAATCGCATGGTATTTGATAAACCCCTCTTTGGCGAGTAACTGGGGTTTTATCTTTACCGGAGTTTAAGAAATTTGTGATTTTAAAATTATTGGTGAAAACTAAATACAGATTGTTTTTTGTGCAAATATTTTTTATTTTTGCTGTGATTCTTGGGATGTACGGAAGATAGATTATATTAGAGGGTTTTTCCGGAGCCTCACATTGTGAAATATTACTGATTTTACAAAAATGTCTTTTTAGTCTATGTTTAATCGTATTATTGACAAAAGGAATGGGGTATCCATTGCCAAAAAGAATTTCTCTGATAAAATTTATTTCTTCTTTTATATATGAATCGGAGTAAATGTTCAGGGCAGCGTTCAATTAGAGAAGCTGCAACTGCTCTTTTACCTTGTGGGGGGGGTGATTTGAATTAAAATGAAGATATCTATTGTTTTGTTTTGGTTCTCTATAAATATTGAAGTCAAAATTATTAGTATTACGAATAATTAGCACATCTAAAAATGGTAGTTTATTTTCAAATTCAATTTCTAGGATAAATTGAAAATTTCTATCATAAGTATTAAGATGATCTAGGAAACCCCGAATTTTAATTTTTCCATAATTCCAAAGTTAAATTACGTCATCCATGTAACGACCCCAATAGACATGTTTAAAAAAAATAAAAATTTAATGCCCAATTTTTAAGGTTCTCTACATAAATATTAGCCGGTAGGCCGGATAGAGCTCCACCCATTGGTAGCCCATTTATTTGCTGATAAAAAGAATCACAAAACTAAAAATAAATTGAAAACTTATTACAGATTTTAACAAGATTAAATAAAACTTCACCATCAATCCCTGTCGCTGAGTCTTCGATTAAGTGATAATTTTCTTCTATTTTGGTTTTTAATAATTGCTCAGAAGTAGCCACATCTATATTCGTGTACCCGGAAACAATATCAAAACTACTAATTATTGTGTTTTTTGAAATACTTGTGTTATTAAGTTTTTTAACCAAATCTGCCGAATTACTGATGTAGAAATTTTGTGAATACAGTAAAGGTTTGAAAGCTGTGCAAAGCCATTTTCCAATATTGGAAGCGGGGGCTTTAATACATGCTACGATAGGTCTTAGGGGAATACCTTGTTTATGCAGTTTTGGTAAGCCGTAAAATTTTGGACAGAAACTACCACGGACGGGGGTAAAATTTGTTGTATAATTGTGGTGTGATTTTACCATTCTGTTTTAGCTGTTTTAATTCATCTATAATATTATTAGTAAATTGATCAGTAGGATCATGAGTGATCGGTTTATAAGTAGTGAGGGTATAATAGATTGAAAAAATACATGAAAAAATACATTGAATTGCGCAGGAGGTTTCAAAAATACATGAAAAATTACATTGGAATTGGGCAAGGAAAACCCATGCGTGGGACACTGTATTTAGCCTACGCGTGAACATTTTAAAAGTTGGCAAGGTTTTTTTTTTATAAGAATTGCACAATGAATGTATCGTTTGACGTGGGCATTTTTTATGAGCCAACCAGAGGCAGCTGTGGTTATTCAATATACGATAACTTGATTTGTGGTTGGGGTTTGAATAAAAGAAATGGTTTTCACTACAATTCATATTAGTAAGAGAATTGAATTCAGAGAGAATAGTTTATTTGAGAGGATAATAGTGGAGAAAAAAATGAATGGTACATGTAAATTATTGGAGATTAATGATGGAGCCGAAATCAGCAGCAGCAGCAACGATATACGAGTACCCAATGTGGCTGTTGACATAACCGCTGGCTGTTGACTATGCCTTGAATGGGACAGTAAGCATGCGGGATACGTTATATCTCTATTTTATTTAAACTGGAGGAGCAACTAAGTTTAGCATGAAAAGTGAATATTCTACATATAAATAAACTTCTGTCAGCATTAAGTGTCTTATTGAAAGATATTGATGAGAACAAAATAAATCAGTGAATATTATTATTGTAATTATGCTCAATAAAATTGTTTCTAAATCCATGGTATTTTTTTCTTTCTATAGTAGATTAGCGTATATTTTGTAGAGTACAAAAAGAAATTCTGGTTAGTCTGAAGTTGGTTGTGAGAGAGTTAGGACTCTAAAAAATGGATAGATTTGAGAAAGAGCGAATCTTGTGGAATCTAGTGTTTATGGAAAAACATTTGATTCTAGATGATGATTTTCTAGAGCTGTCTATTCAAAGGAAGATATTTTCTCGGGGAATGCTTGTTGATATAATGAAAACTGATTCTCCATCATTAGACTATTGTATGTAGCTTCTACATCGTGGTCATAATGCATTTACACAATTTATTGATATATTGATCACAACACGGCAAAATGATATTGTGGATATGCTTTTAAACATTAGTTTAGAAATTTAGGACTTTTTTTTCATGAGAAAGATGGTGCTCAAGGATGATTTACTCCTCTCTCTCTATATCTCAGACAATTTTTGTTGTTGCTAGCTCTGTTTCATTGTGGCAGTAAAAGTGTCAACACATAACAAAATGTTCCATACATGTCCGTTATGTATGTACACACAGGGCAGCTGGTCGTCATGTGAGAATTGCACAATGATTGATGAGTATGATGAAAAGTGTAGATTATGCAACCCGTATAAATTGCATAGAGAATATGCATTACAAATTAAAGGTTGTAATTCCTGTCTTGAAGAGGTGTGTGACTCTCATCCTAGAGGGCACCTATGCTCCAATTGTCATTATGATAAATGTAATCAGTGGGAGAATACATATCCAAGTATGATTCGAAAGAATCCTAACCGTGATTTTAGTTTATTGCTACGAGATTGGTCTCGTCGTGGTTTTAGAGTGTTCTGGGAGGAGGACCCTGGTCAACGATTCAACTGTTGGAACAAAAAAAGAATATGGTTTCTATGTCATCGTTGTGAAGACAATGAGTTTTATGATTATAAGAACAATGATTTTTATTTGTTTGTGACGGAATGTGATTCTACACTTTATGACACTGTTTGTGAAATTGCTTCAAATAAGCAAATTGAAACATTTGAATTCTATAGATTGAATGCAAATAGTATCATTGACTATACAAAGAGATATGACAAGAGTGAAGTCACACACTACTGTAGATAATATGACCCTGACATTGCACTGCATCAGAATCAGTACACTGTGAAATCAGATAATCTACCTGCACTAGTTATTGTAGACAAAGATCTATTAGTGGGCGAAACATTAAGATTAGGACATTTGTTGCATCATGTATGTGGATTTTTCTCGATTAACAATTTCACAAAAAACTTTAGAACATTTCATTATAAGGGCAATAAAATTAACACTAAATAAACTTGTAAAGTATATTATCCGCTAGAAAGTCACTCAATTTAGGTAAGTCAATGTAGATATTGAGAAACTGCTTTTAGGTGTAGACACGACATCTGAACATGAAAAAGAGTAGTGCATGAAAGCCACATGTCTTAGTCATTAAATCTTGTACTCTCCGTTAATTTTGAATAATGGTTTTTCCACTGCTTTCAATAAAGTTGCTGATATATTGAGCGTAAAATTTATGCAATAGGATAAGATCATCAAAAAATTACACATTCCTCGCTGTTTAAAAGATGCATAGCACATGACTAGTCTTCCAAGTCAATGTAGTAATAATAACAATGATAAGACAACTGTTAACAATCGGAATTTTTTCAATGAAGTCCAAAGGTATACCCTATGAGTTGTCCTGGGAAATGTATGGATCCATACTAAATATGTTGATTATTTAGTTTGTGTTCAACGCGCTAGGTCTAGTAGAAAACTGCCGTCGGGTGTGAATTCCCAATAGGTTTCAAATTTACTCAGTGATATTAGTATGATACTCTCAGTCAGAGCATTGGCGAGTGCATAATCTAAACCTAAATTTCCTGTTGGTACTATGGTTATTTCCTGTGTGCCAGACAAGTCCAAAACAATAACCCCATGACTTTTTTAAAACATAGTATTAGTTATTTCATTTTCAAATAGTTGAAAGTCGTGACCACGGGATTGCATAGTCAACTCGTGCAGGGCTCCATAGGATTTTTAGTCGAACGATAGATTATACCGTGGAATACCCTTCACTTTGCACACGAAGCACGATTGTCCGAAAAAATTAAAATAATGGTAGGGTTCGGTCCAGGATCCAACAGAGCTTCCACTATTCAAAAAGGCCAAAGCCAATTTTGATTGGATTTCTTCAGTGATAAATTATGAATCGTTATATATGCAAGAACAAATGGGACTGTCATGTTTATTGGTGATTGTAGAGGGAACAAGAAGTTTAATTTTTTTGATATTGGATTTTTGCATCTACAATGCCAATGCAATAGAGCTCATAGCTAGTTGTTTTCATAATTGGAGAAGTGATGATGTCATAATGACATTTCCATCGGATGCTGCAAGAAGTATTTTTTTCAAAATGAAATTTGAGGGAGACATCTGTAGCCTTATGTCACTCTTGACATTGGGGGTAGCCATTGGGATATATATAATATCTCATGATTTAATTTTCCAACTAGATGATACTCCTGGCTCACTACAGTGTTCAAATCACTGTCAGTATCATCACCTGATCGATAGTCATAACCCAATGATTTTTCCCTCAACACCTTCTACACCTTTGGTTTCATTATCATAAATTTTATTTATGGTGAGTATTTTGATAGATTATTACTATGGCCCACCAATGCCTCGCTAATAAATACTAGACTTGGCTTTAATAGGTCGCTCATACTGCAGTTTTCTTAGGAAAAACCGTTGCCAGCGTTAGAAGTTGTAGAGTCCGTCCTATTATTCACCGCAACAATTAAGTCGATAAATGTTGATTAAAAATCAATGAAATAGCCTTCAGTAGACAATATTTGAACGGGTATATGTTATGAGAATGGGTTTTGGGAATGAAATTGCTCCAAGGTAGCCAAACTTGACACTGACATCAACATTTACAGCATTGAATAGATTCAATGAGGAACTGATTGATGGATATGATTTCTTGTGGGGGAGATAAGTCAGCTTAAGAGAAGAAATCCTTCTTTGATCTAACCACCTTTTTCTTTTTCTTCTTCTTCTGTGTATTGGTCTTCCTTGTTTTATTCCTCAAAGACCTTGTTGATGTTCGTTGCTTCCCACCTGGTTGGAAACTGATGAGTGAATGACGCGAAAGCATACTTTTCAATCCCTCCCCATTTTGCCAAGATTTTAATTGCTCACTAACGTTTCTTGCTGAGGATCTAACGTATTCCTTAAAACTCTCATTGAAATTCTTGCCAGAACCATAGTCCTGCATCATTGTGGCAGAAAAATTTTTTGAGGCAGGTACAAAATGTTTTCTGGCGAGAGGTAGTTAAGAACAAAATAGCCTATCAACCCAGCTACAACGATAATAACCAGAAAATGAAGTACGTCCCTGGTAACAGTCCAATCTGTTGCCTATTTTACGTGGACTCAAACAAACAATATAGCAATCGATATGAGGAGAGAAACATGAATTTTTCATATCTTTTATTTTAGTTTATTGTGCTGTTCTCGAAACTGCCTGGAATATGATATGTAATTACTGATAAGCCTTTTGCTATTTGTAGAGGCTCACCCCATTCCCTTTTTAGTGTTAACTTACAGAGTTTCAAACATGAAGGGTTTACAGGAACATAATGAAGATGCGTTATATTATAGTAATGAACAAGTTCATGAGTTGTTTTTCGTTGAAGAACAGGTAGGAAGGGTATATTTGAATTACTGACTTTCGACGTTTCTACAAAGGATGCGGGGAGAAATGTGCAAGGGTCCGAAGCAAAACAAGATGGATAATCACCAAAAAACACTTCATCCATCTTGTAAACAGTGCCAGCACTTTTCCCATTGATCAGATTATGTTTAATGCCAAGAGCATCTCTCAGATTCTCATTGAGCATAATTATTTCAATGTTAACATGGTAGCTAATATAAATCCTATCAAATTCCAATGAATAATTAAAATGAAATGTACAACTCCTACGATGCAACATTCTTGTATTGGTTGTTCAAGACTAATATCCCATAGTATCAAATTCAACATATGTGAAATTTATAGGAGACAAGTCGCTAGCTTTAAGTTCTTTAAAACATTCAGAGTTGTCATAGACCCACCAGTTCATAGTCCAATTGAACGATATATCGTTTATGTTATAAACACGATCCTTTTTCAGTATGTAAGAATCATTTTTGAGAATACATTCGACAAGAGCCACTTCAGATGCACTATTAAATTTGACGGCTGGTGAAAGTTTTTTCCAAGAATCACTTTTCGCATTCAAATCGTTGTAGAGAGGGTTGGTCACGTTTGACATGAAAGTTAAACATATAACATTTGTCATTGTCAATATCTTTAGCACTGATTAAAGAATCAAAATCAGAGTTGTATCCTAGCCACCAAACAAGTATCCGTTTCTTACCCCTGCGAGTACGTGTCTTTAATATCTTTTCAATTGGATAGCTTTCACTAGCATTTTTAAATTTTTGCAGTACATAGGCGTAAGAGCCACGGAGAATCTCTTAATCTATTGTATAATACAGGTGATAAGTAATTGGTCTAGTATTTAGGATTTTGCTGCTTTAAAAAGTTCGCTGGACCACAAGTAATTCCCCTTTTCAAAAACATTAGTTGTTGTATTAATTCGAACAGTATCACCAACATTGAATTTATTTTTCTTCTTGACGATCGTTTCATTGGAATACTGTTTAAGAAAGGTGTCAATTGTATTATGATCAAAATGATGAACTTCCGTTGGCGTAGAGTTGGACAATGATCGATGAGGGCGTTGATTATAAATCAACATGATTTTATCTAGATCATGAATAAAAGCCGGTGTATTTTATAATTTACAATATCTTGAAATTAAAAGTAAAATAGTTCGTATCAATCTTTCTGCTAATGCAGTTTTTATAGAACTATGACTATAATACAGCATTGTACTATATTTCTCTTGCAGTTTTGTAGCATGAGAATTCACGAATTTTCTACCACGGTCTGTTTGAATTTTTTTTATACGAATCATGCTCAAGAATACATTCGATGATCTGCGCAGTATTAGCGCATTACTTTGATCGTAGTAGAATTGTATGTGTATAACAACTATAAACACTGATTGCAAGTAGGATGTACTTGTACGGTGTATTGTGACGTCGTTGAACCTCATCTAGAGTCAGATCTGCATGCATTATATGAAATGGGTAAAAGGCTTTAGTTTTACGATATTGATTGACACGAAGTCTATGATTTCTATGCAGAGTGTAACTTGATTCATTTTGTAGATAGTCTTTTACACTTTTAGTGTGAACACCAGTAACTTTTTAAAGAGTGGCGAGGGAACTTAGACTCCCCGCCTCACTAATAATTTCAGAAGCGCCTTTCAGAACTTCAACCATTTTGAACCTAAACACTTTGTGTAACGTCCACTGCCCTTTTGTATACTGGCTGTTGGTGGTGATAGTGGTGGTAATGGTGAAGTTGACTTGATACGTCTTCGCTTTTGTCTAGCTATCAGCGGTGTGCTACTATTTTCCAAAATTGATTTAAAATTCTCTTCATGTCCATATTTTAATTAGTTCAATGTTGACGATGATGATGATGCATGTACATTTAATTTTTTTAGAGTACTCCTACAGTCATTACGACTTTTGGGGAATACCGTTGCATCTAGATAGAAGGGTATGTTGATGTCAAATTATAACAGTAACGTGATATTTGTAACAATGTCATAGATTAAATCAAGTAGATTATAGCTCTTGCCCTGAATTATAATCCCTTTCCCATTGCTCTCAACTTGAATATGATCTTGACCACTTTCCAAGAGATAGACTAGGAGTCGTTTTATTTGTTAACCCAAAGATTTGGGCCTTAGAATTCCAATTTTCAATACAAAATAAACCAAATCCACCTTGGTTAATTGTGTTCCAGCAGAATCCTGAGGAGATGATTCTTTTTTTATCAATACCAGCAGCAGCAGCAGCAGTGAGCTTCGACCGATAGGATCTGTGTTTGTCCACTCGGCGAAGTGCATCTTGAAGTAAAAGCAGTTTTTTATCATCCTCAATATTCTCATTGTCAAGGAATTTACTCATCTTGCTCTCAAAATCTTCCACAGATGAGAGAACGAGTTCTATTGGATTTAATTCATAGGGTTTTGCCATTCTTTCTTAAGAGAAAACTGTTTACAAGTCCTGCAATTATTGTCTTTAAAAATGTGAAAAAACTACCTCCCACCTGAAGAAGTCTTTTCTTTTTAAAATTCTTTAGTTTCTTTTTAGAGGCTCCTGTCCGTACAAGGGACCGATGTTACTTTGCCTGTCGCGTAAATACTTCTGGCACTTGAAAATTACCCACGGTAAAATTTAAACACAGTTCGGATAATAGATTAATGAGATCATTGTCAATACCAGGTTTGAGTATGGCTTTTCTAAGCGGAGGTTTGGAAGTGCTTAGAACTGAAAACAGATGTCTGTTTTCATGTAGTTTCTTCAGTGTCATGATAGCAACTAATAGGTCTTTTTAGTGTTCAAGGGGATATATACTGTTATTTCATTGTCAAAAATATTAGTGACTACAAGTAGATCCTCTGGCATAGTTTTATTAACATCCAATTGGATGTATCCGTAGGGGTTATTAGCTGCCTGATTGTATGCTGAGATTAGGAATTTGGGGGCGCTGGGATAGATTTGTTTATTGAGAGTTATTAGCGAGCAGGAATCACGAGCAACTCTGTAGATGATATAGTAGGTGCAGTTCAATGCAAGTGTTCGCATACATTTGCTCTAATGAAAGAGATTGTGTAAAACCAGAGTAACTGAACTCTGCTGATAATGAAAGTGAACAGTGATCAACTTAAGCATTTCCTGGGACCATTGTTCAATAGATTCAGCCAGATCGTCAATGATCAACCAAGAGTTTGGTTCAATAATGCTGAAAACATCAAGTCCCTCTATGAATTGTATCTGCACCAATCCCGTCGTGGCAATTGCTTTTATTTTATCTTATGACTCTTGCCAAATACTGTAACAATAGTAGATTTTTTTCGGCTTTTCCACAAACATTTTATCGCAATTTTTAATTATTCTAATTAATAGTGTTGTTTTGCCCGACATTGACGGTCCACACAGAAACAACCTGAGTTTTAAATTGATACATGTTCCGTTCAACGGCTCACCTAGACAACTAACTGTATACTATGAGTGTATAATGAATGAATAATTTCCCTATTAATACACATTTCAAGAATAATAATGAGAAGAAGAAGACGAATAAAAAATAATATTTTCTTTTATTAAACATAAAAAAGTAACAACACTTTGAAACAATACTACATTGAAAAAGGCACATTAAACATGAAAAAAAATACACTTTTTGAATTTATTTATAATAAAAAATACAGCATTTACATAGGCACAGAGAGAAAAACACTTAAATAAATACACTTTTTTTTGTTTATTTATAGAAAAAATACAACATTTAATAGAATAATGCACTTGAAATAATAATATCATACTTTTATTTACAGCATTTTAAATTTTGGGGTCCCCCCCTCCCCCCGGGGGCGGGCGCTTCGGGGGGCCGGGGCGGGCCGGGAAGCGCCTGGCGTCCGGCACCGGGTGCCCGCGGCCGGGGGCCCGGGACGGGGCTGGCCTTAAAAATAGGAAAATGATCTGCCTTGCACACACACACACACACACATTGAAAATTGTTAGTGATATAGAATTAAAAATAATTTTAAAAAAACTCCATGACCCTAAAACCCCTCCCCCCCAATTTATACTTTTTTTTAAATTAATTTAATTTAATTTTTCTAGGCCGAGTTTTTTTATGTAATCTATACATTCAACTAGGTCTGAAATTAAACAATGACCGTGGGGTAGTACGTTCACACCATCCTCGAGTAAGTAGACTTTTTCCTATATGGCCGACATGGCCTTTTCATCACCTCTAACTTTTTAGTTTTTAAATTGTAAATAGTGATTCGCCATGATTTTCGCCCGTGGCACTAAACAGCGTTACACACAGTTTCTATATAAATTAAAGTCGAAATTATTTTGTACAAAGTGTGTAGGTACCCTCTTGCAAACTTGTTTAATATCCTTGTCGTGCGTTTCCACACAGTATTCCTTCGGACCAGGAAACACACCACTGGATATCAGATTGCTACCCGTTTTAAATTTTAGCATTAACAATTGATTTGAGGCCTGGTATTTCAATCGCTCTAGGTAGAGGGATTTGTTCCAATTAGTTTAGTACATTCGTGAGCTAATGTACTCGCCATTTTCCAAATCATTCAAGAGATTTTCAGTTTTGACTTTTAACAGGAGAGAATCAGTGTCCCCGTAATACACTTGAACTTGTCCCTCAATTAGCCAATGTACCTTGCTTACATTATAATAAAACGACAACATGAATTTCTTGTATATTTCAGTTATTGCACTTCCGCCTGCAATATTTTTATTTAATACAATGTTTCTTTTCTTGAGGTGTAGGAGCACCACATCAGAGCCTATGATTATGAACGATGTGAAGTTTGGATCCTCAATGATTCGAGAACAATCTTTGGTGTTGGTTGCGACGTTAAATTGAGTTCTGTGTCGTACGGTGTCGTACATTTTACCGAAAGCTGAGTTCCAAATGAGTTTATATACTTCATTTTCAACTTTTGTTTTCGCTTGTGAACGCTTACTGACGAAGGTGTCAATAAACGTTTTCATGTAAGGCTTTTGATCAAATTGGAGGGCTCTATGAATCTTTGTGACCTTGAAACCATTGGACACCATCCATTTCAATAGCACGTGAGGAACAACGATATTCTGTTTCGGGTTGAGGTCGGCAATTAGTTTTTGTTTTGAAGGCACCCAGTGCATACTCCCGTCCTCTACTAAAGATAAATTGTAGGGGCTCAGAGAGTCCCTACCCACCGGTCTATTTTTGCACGGAAAAACAAAGTCTTTTACCGGGTCATGGATTTCCATGGGTATTTCATCGTCAATTTAAAAAACCCCTCCCATCGCAGCATTCTACTCAACACTGGTAAAGTAGGATACATTTAAAGCACTGGGATTTTTAAGTCATTTACAAGTCCCACACGGGAAACAGTAGTTGGTCATTGCCGATATGTAAAGAGAATTCATATCCAAAAATACTGCGTCCGACTTTTCATTAGTTTGCTGTCTACTCTGATCAGTTTTGATGATACGATACCCGTGAAAAACATACCCACCTCTCATTGATCTCTCTACAAACAGATGCTGATCCACATTGGCGATCAGACCTATTTCTGCTTTGCTGATTTTAAGTATCAAGTCCATCACCAAATGAGGTGTGGAAAATAATCACCAAGTCCATCACCAATTTTATCTGTATTTTTGCACACAATGTCCAGAAGAGTGAGTACGTCACTTGCCAAGTAAAGTTTAAAGCAATCCCTCCCATTTTTACATCCGCCCTTTGCCCAGACCCTCTTAGCAAATTCGTAATCGCTAGTGGTGCACTCAATCTCAGTCAAAGAATTGTAAAAAGCTTTAATGGGTGGTAGTGACACCTCATTTATCCTCGAGCCAGAATTGTAATAATCGTATGGATATATACCCTTACACGCTAATAAACCATGCATTTCATCATCGGGGACGTTCCGTTCGACGAGGAGGAAGCTATCAAAAGTATCACTTTTCTGCACTTGAATCAATAGACTTAAAGATTTGGGGAAGAAGCTGAAAGAGTCTAAAAAACTGATTTAACTCATGCACGTGTTAACCTTTTTAACATTTTTCCAAATGAATTATAGCAGCTGTAGCCTCTCTAAGGATTTGGGTATGATTTTATATGAAAAAGAACCAGCGATTCATGCTTTATCTAAAACTCAACCTTGTACAATGTGGGTCAATGCAAGAAGAACAAAGTTAATGTCTTACTTGGAACTGTATATACAAAGAGGTATGAACTGTTGGTATCTAATATTTACAGTGCACGGATGATGTGATACCCCTCGAAAATCTTTCCCTCTAGATGTTATGTGATACCGCACCCGATGTGGATTGACCACCGTCCTTTTACCCGCCGTACCACCCCCCACATCAAATTTATATTAGAAAAACCCACACAGAGTACGATTTTTATTGACACCCCTGTCACCTGGTCATAGGAACAGAACATAGTTTGTTTAACAAAGGAGCGAAATTACACTATTCGCTGTTTTGATGAGACTGACGAAAGCCGAGCACGTGCAATCTTCACCGTCACTCAACATCTCCACTACATCAAGCAATTGTCTGGTATTATTTGAATTTTATTGGACTCGAGCGGAAAAGACCCCTATGAACTCGTGTATTCTATCATGATTTAAATTTGACGAATTGTACATTACTGTTGGTTTCGCTTTGCAGTCTAAAGTGATCTTATTGCTCTGCAACAGCGTGTTTTGAAAATTTTTAAAACGTAAGATCACTCTATCTCCACTTACCGTCTCCTAAGCCTGGTATCCATGACGTTTACAGTGTTTCATGTGATGCTTTAACTTTAAATCAGAGCGAAATCTGGAGAGACATGTTGGACAGTAATAACACACACCTTTCCCCTTTTTACCCTCACTTAGAAACCTACTAATATTCATAATCGGATTAAAATGGACAATTGAATTAGAGTCTGTGGGTGGAGTGTATAGAAATCACACCCAATATTGTACCGATTCAATTGAAGGAAGCTGAATTGAAAATAATATACCCTCCTTATTGGAACGTTGACCTTATTCAAATTATATTCCATACCTTAGAAATGTGATACTAATATTTAAGAATGCATTAACCCAATCAAAATATCTATTCCTTTTAATTTCATGGGGAATTGAACATTTAAACCCTTAAAATCTGCTTCTGGGGATTTTGAACCCTCCCTACCATTAACTGGCCATCTTATCCAACTTTTTCTTAGATGCATCTATTTGAAGTGGTCTATATGCGGCAATTAAAAATGCATACTTGAAACACTGCAGCCTCGTATCGAAACAGATTCGTTGTATCCCCCTACACCCCTCTAAATCTGAATGATATTTTAAAACTATAGCCCTCTCCCCAGCCCCACCTCTTACAAAGAAATCCGTTTAAAACCTACAAATATTTAAATTTAAAATTTAAATAAATAAAACCGCAGATCCACTACCCCCTGCGTGATAATTTTGCTACGTTCTTTGAAAACTATTATCCCTATGTAGAAAAACCTCACCTTTATTTGATGAATTTAGGTGACATGCCCACATATCTGTTTGCGCGTACTTCGAATACACCTTACCTACAATCTCATTTAAAAAAAATATCCTAAGTGCTAGTGGTGCTTTAAAGTGAGGCTCACTCCCAACACCCCCATTTTTTGTACACGACTGGCTCAAATCTTATCAGTCTATAAATGTTTAATGACCGATAGATATGTTATTATACCTCCTAACACTAGAGAGTTGAAGGGGTCACTAAATTCGGCACTGTAGACCTTTGTGTGGTGCAAGGCAGAGTTGGACAGAACAAAATCTGGAAGAGGGGGTACTGGTGTTGTTGTATTACTACTACTACTAGTACTAGCTATATCATTAATCGGAATGGTGGGGGTGAGACAGAATTGTCAATAACACCACCACTCCCAGTCTGTTCAATCACATTGGTTGGAGATGGCATGAGGTCCCCTAGCACGTATTCCAAGGTGTTTGGGGACAATTGATCGAGCCAGCATGTATTGTCCTGTCTTGGACTTTCGCTATGAGGAATCGGTGCAGTTATACTAGTAACATCTCGTAAATGGTTATGCATAAGTCTATCTACCCACTCCAAATCATCATGCATGTCAGTATAACAAGCTAAGTCGTCTAGACTAGCCTTTTCCCCAAAAACCTCCTTGAGGACACCCCTATGCCACTCCATAGTCTCTAGAGCTAATGTAGGCTCATCACTGAACTCCGTTGGTGTTGAAGAAATTTCTCCAGTAAATGCTGATGTTTCATCACTCAATGGTGGTGGTGCTATATCATGAATCTATAGAAAAAAGGTTTTATTTTCTATGTGAAATAAGCATTATATCATAAAGAGGAAACATCATGTTCATTTTTTACCATACCAACCATAAAAGTCAGTTCATCCTCGAATTATTCAAACTAAATACTTTTTGCTTAAAGCATTATTTACAGAACAATGCATAATAAATTACAAATTTTGTTAGTAACATAGACACAAACACACACAATGAAACATTGAAAATCATTAAATTGTTTTTTAATTTACAATATCTCAATAATGAATTATAGAGTATAGACAGCGCTTGCACGACACGCACACACAGACACACCCAAACATTCACACACACACACACACACAAAAAAACACACACAAACAAACACAAACACACACACCAAAACTCAAAAACACAAAAACAACCTAACACACTCACTAAAACTCTCACACTCTCCCACACACCAACACTATCACACACACACACACACACACACACACATCTATACACACAAACACTTACATAAATATAGATATACATACACACACACACACACACACACACACACACACACACACACACACACACACACACACACACACACACACACACACACACACACACACACACACACACACACACACACACACACACACACACACACACACACACACACACACACACACACACACACACACACACACACACACACACACACACACACACACACACACACACACACACACACACACACACACACACACACACACACACACACACACACACACACACACACACACACACACACACACACACACACACACACACACACACACACACACACACACACACACACACACACACACACACACACACACACACACACACACACACACACACACACACACACACACACACACACACACACACACACACACACACACACACACACACACACACACACACACACACACACACACACACACACACACACACACACACACACACACACACACACACACACACACACACACACACACACACACACACACACACACACACACACACACACACACACACACACACACACACACACACACACACACACACACACACACACACACACACACACACACACACACACACACACACACACACACACACACACACACACACACACACACACACACACACACACACACACACACACACACACACACACACACACACACACACACACACACACACACACACACACACACACACACACACACACACACACACACACACACACACACACACACACACACACACACACACACACACCCACACACATACACACACACACTGACCCACACACACACAAACACACACACACACAATCACCCACACACACACACACAGACACACAAACCCACAAACACATACACACACACAAACATACACACACACACACTCAATCCCTCACACACACCCACACACACACACACATAAAACAATCATTAAGACTTTTTTTATTTATCGGTTATATATAAAAAATAAGCGGCACAAGTACCGCTCACACACACACACTCTTTCAAATGGACTTGGGAAAAAAGAATCATTAGCGAGAAATAATATTTGAAAAATCACATTTAAATTTGCAGCTTGCATGTCGAGAGCTGTAGGGGCCACATCATTCTCACCTTGCATTGGTCGTGAAGAGCCCGGCAATGCTTGATAGAGGATGACCCCCCGATCTTGACTAGATGAGACTGATGCATTATGAGAATCTATCCATTCTCTCTTGAATTTTCTGCCAGGTTGCCTAGAGGTTTGCGCAGAGCTGACACTGGCTTGAGAGGCTCTTGACTGGTCCTTAGAACTTGTAATGGATTGCCCAGTAGCTTGCATCAATGTGTTATCACACCATCTTGGTTTCTTTTCCGGAGGGGGTAATTGCAAGAATCTTCCTCCACCTTAAAAAAGAAGAAACATTTAGTAATGTAATAATAAGCCCTCTTTTAAAGATAAATTGCCCTCGAGCCCCATGTAAATATACCCCCTTTAACTGAACCCTCGTGCAACTCAACCTTCCCTTTTAAGCACTCTCTGAAAGTTCCAACTTAATACACAAATTCCATATTGAAAAAGTACTTTGTTTTTTCACCTTACAATGAACGTGCTAGAATTGATACACTGACCCCTGCCCTGTCTGAAATTTTTATAAAAGCCACTTAATCATCTGCTAAGCTCTTTTTGCTTTCATTATTTACGTCTCTTTTAAATTGGCCATATAAAGAAACTCCTGAATCGCGAATGCAAGAATCATTTATTTAACTCCGAAAGTTCAAAATTAATACACAAATTCCGTATTGAAGAAACACTGTGTTTTTTTTCACCTTACAATGAACTTGCTAGATTTGTTACATTGACCCCTGCCCTGTCTTAAATTTTTATAAAAGCCACTTAATCATCTGTTAAACACTTTTTTCTTTCATCAAATACGTCTCGTTTAATTTGGTCATAAAATGAAACTCGTGAATCGCGCAGACAAGAATAATTTATTTAACTTTTAAAGTTCCAAGTTAATACACAACGTCCTTACTTAATACATACTTTGTTTTTTTTTCACCTTAAGATGAACGTGCTAGACTTTATACATTGACCCCTTGCCTGTCTTAAATTTTTATAAAAGCTACTTAATCATCTGTTAAATACGTTTTAATTTCAGCAAATGCGTCTCGATTAATTTGACCATTAAAGGAAACTCTTAAATCTTGCACACAAGAATCATTTATTTAACAGAAATCCACGCTTTTGAATACCCAACCAATCTAGATAAAAACACACAGAATGTGGCATTGTTCCATCTTGCCCCCCCCTATCAATTCTGAGTTTTGGCTAGAATTAGACAAAGCCCGTTTTAACCACCAAGCTTTTTGTTTTCAAATACGTTGTAGTTTGGTTCCAAAAAGGACCCTTTTCTGTAATTATAAACACATATGGTTTAAATCTCTGTGATAGCAAGAGCCTGTGAAATTTGAGTCCCAAAACTGTCACTCTCTTTATAACACGCAAGCTTTTCATTTAAACCTAAAAAATACAGTATGTTTGGAAAAAGTTAGTTTCTGAATGATAAAGAACTGTTTTTCAAAACAATAAAAACTTGTAAACATAGCTGTGGAGGAGATATTTTATTCAAATAATAGAAAAAAGCGTGTTTTGCTATTTCTATCGAATATACTCATTATATTCTTAAGATTTTGTATTGTTGGAGGGGAGGGGGCTAAGTCCCCCCTGAAATTTGAATTTACTAGTAAAGCAATTTTTTTCACCTTACAATGAACGTGCTAGAATTGATACATTGACCCCTTCCCTGTCTTAAATTTTTATAAAAGCTCACTTAATCATCTGTTAAACCCTTTTTACTTTCATCAAATACGTCTCGTTTAATTTGGCCATAAAAGGAAACTCTTGAATCGCGCATACAAGAATCATTTATTTAACAGAAATCCACGCTTTTGAATACCAACAAAATAAAGATAAAAACACACAGAATGTGGCATTGTTCCATCTTGCCCCCCCCCTATCAATTCTGAGTTTTGGCTAGAAATAGACAAAGCCCGTTTTTATCACCAAGGTTTTTGTTTTCAAATACGTTTTAGTTTGATTCCAATAAGGACACTTTCCTGTAATTATTAATACATATGGTTTAAGTCTCTGTGATAGTAAGAGTCTGTGAAATTTGAGCCCTAAAACTGTCACTCTCTTTATAACACGCAAGCTTTTCATTCAAACCGGAAAAATACAGTACGTTTGGAAAAAGTTTGTTTCTGAATGATAAAGGAGAGATTTTATTTACATAATAGAAAAAAGCGTTTTTTGCCGTTTCTATCGAATATACTCATTAAATTCTTAAGATTTTTGTTTGTTGGAGGGGAGGGGGCTAAATCCCCCCTAAAATTTTAATTTACTAGTAAAACAATTTTTTTTTTTGGAAATAGAGAATGAAAGTGTACTCACATTGAAAATAGAAATATCCATTGTTTTCAAAGTTAATAATATGCAGTGTCCTATGCTTGATGTGTTAAAACATAATGAAAATTAAATTCCTATACATAACCATTTTATACGAGCTTTCAAGGATGAATAAAAACGGATGTTGAGTTACATAATTTCGTTCGTGCCCCCAAAACATGTTTGACTACTATATATCATACCAGTTTTTTTCTACCAGTTTTTCATACCAGTTATCATACCTGTTTGCTTTAAATTATATTATTACGAGCAAAACATGCTTGACTACATTATACTTTGCCAAGTTTAAAAAAAACCTCGACTTTAGTAGGCCAACCTTTAAAATGTTCACGCGTAAATACAGTGTCCCACGCATGGGTTTTTCTTATCCAATTCCAATGTATTTTTTCATGTATTTTTGAAACCTTATGCGCAATTCAATGTATTTTTTCGTGTATTTTTTCAATCTATTATACCCTCACTACTTTTATATTTACTTGTGTCTTTTAAAAGTGAAAAGATTTTGTTGTCATAGTCTGCCGTATCCCTGACAACGAGTGAGTTGCTTTTGTCTTCTTTGGTTATTATAATAGATGGGTCTTTGCGGTGGTTAGATAATATTTTTATATCGTTCAAATTTTTTCATGTGAAAGTGGTAGGAGACTTCGCCTTTTTTTGGCTATTATAAAGGGTATTTATGAGATAAGACCTAACTTCATCAGGGTTTGAGACAGATGGGTAGTATTTATGCAAAGTGGACTCTAAAGAGGAGACTATATCCGCCACTGGAACTTGTTTCGGCAGAAAAGAGAATTTTGGACCTTTTTCCAGTGTTTCAATTTCCTGGGTTTCAAATGTTCTAGAAGAGAGGTTAATCATGCCAGGTATAGGAATGAATCTTGAAGAATAAATACAGTTTGTCATTGAAAACTCCTCACTCAATTTTGCAAATTTTGTGTAAAATTATTCCTTTGACAAGCGAAAATCGTGGCTAACCAAATTCCTTTCTAATCTAACAACTTGAGAAAAATCAACAGTGGACAGGTTTTCAAACAAAAAATTTTTGAGAGATTTTCTTTCTGAGGAAATGATATGTCTTTTTTGCTTTTTGTCCTTAATAATATGGACTAAGGTTTTAATTGTAGTGTATGAGCAAATTGCCCTTCTGGGTATTTTAGTTTAAACCTCGTATTTTAATGTAGGTTTGTTTTTATATATGTTTTTTCTTTAATGTTGTGCTGAAGACGGCCCTTGGACATAGGACCGAAATATTCACCGATTTAAATTGCACTGTCTTGGAAAAAAAAATTCCCTCTTTTTTTAAGTTGTGTTTGTTTAATATTTCGTGATTTAATTTCCCAACTAAATGATACTCCTGGTTCACTGCAGTAATAAACTCGCCGTCAGTATCAACACCTGATCGATATTCATAGCCCAATGACTGTCCTCTGAACTCCTTATATGCCTTTGGTGTCATCATCATAAATTGTATGTAGCTTGCATAGTTGAATAAATTATTGCTAGTGCTCACCAATGTTCAATTAATTAATACATTAATTTGTTGAACAGGTTGTGTAGAATACAGTTTTCGTAGGACAGACCATCGGCAGCAGTTGGAGTTGTATTATCTGACTTTTTCTTTACTGCAACACTTAAATCAATAAATGTTGATGACAAATCAATGAAATAGTCTTCATTGGAAAATGTTTGAAAGTGTATATTTTCCGAGAGGGGCTGCTGGGGGTGAAATTGTTCATAGCAGCCATACTTGACACTGACATCAACATTTTCAGCATTGAACAGATTCAATGAGGAACTGATTGATGGATGTGATTCCTTGTGGGGGAGATAAGCCATCTTAAGAGAAGAAATCCTTCTCTGATCTAACAATATTTTTTTTCTTCTTCTTAATGGTCTTCTTTGTTTTATTCCTCAAAGTCCTTGTTGATTTCTTTCGCTTCCAGCCTGGGTAGAGACTGATGAGTGAATGACGCGCACACATCATTTTCAATCTCTTCCCATTTTTCTGAGATTTTAATTTCTCACCAATGGCTCTTGCTGAAGATCTAATATTTTCCTTAACACTCTCGTTGAAATTCTTACCCGACCCCCAGTCCTGTAGTGTTGAGGCAGCAAAATTTGCTGCAGCAGGTACAAGATATTTTCTGGCAAGGAGTAGTGCAGAACGAAATAGCCTAGCAAACAAACTACCAAAACCATAGCCAGACGTTGTAGTACGCCCTCCAATCAACGACCTATTTGACGTGGACTCAGAGCACCAACATAACAATTGATATCAGGACAGACAAATGGAATTCTTTTATTGTTCATTTTAGGTGGTGGTGCTGTCGCCGATGATGGGTCGAAAATGACATGTAATCATGGCTATAGCTTTTGGTATCGCTAGAGGATCACCCAATTCACTTCTTAGTGTTAATTGACAGAGTTCCAAATAGGAAGTGTTTACGGGGATATACTGAAGATCCTTTATATCTTAGTGGTGAATATGTTCTTGATTGGTCTTTCATTCAAGAACACGTAGGAGGGGGACTTTTGAATTACCAACTCTCGATGTTTCCACAAATGAAGCGTAGAGAAATATACATATGTCCGTGGAGAAGGCAGGCGGATAGTCAGCAAAAATAAAATTAGTGCATCCAGCACTTTTACCATTGATTATGTTGAGCTTAAAGCCAAGAACATCTTTTAGAATATAGTTGAGAATAATCTTTTCATCGGCAATGGGTTCATCCACGCATTCCAGGGAAAATTTCATACTAACCCTTTTTAGAAAATTATTTCATGAATTACATGGAAAATTCCATAATTCCGTCAAGCAGTTTTGATTAAAAATCAATTTTCCTTATATGCTCTGTGTTCGGGTATAATTCCATAAGAACTCGGCCATAGAGGAAATCTATAGCCCAAATTTATTTCTAAAGTAACGGAAAAACTGGTGTGTAGTCGAATTTTAGTACTAAAATTGGTTCCCCCAACAGAAAAAGTCAATTTTCCACCTAACAAGTGACAATCGTCCCCCTGAATTGTTTTCATTAGCGCCCAGATTTTAAACACTAGCTTTTCATCGGTATTCGCGTTGAAAAAAAACGATGAAAGGAAAGAGGAAAAGCTGTTTTAGACATGAACAAAGAGAACAGGTGTATTAAATTATTACAAACTAACTTTAAACCTTGTGTATAAAATTAGATGCTTTCTAGATACCCTTTATATTTACCTCAGATAGAGGTTATAACTTTGGTGCTAGTCTTCCTGCTCCATACATTCACTAGCTCGCCATAACACTTAAAGACGTGGCATCTAAATGAAGTGGATCCCGAAGAAGTCAGTAGAAGACAAGAATTCAATTATTCTTCTGATGGTGGCTAGTTGATAATATTTATAACTACTACTTCGCTCGTACTAATTTTTTCCCTCAGCTAGTCCACATGCCACCGAAGGATTCTTCTAGCTAAAAAAGTAATTTATTAGCTAGTGATTGATTTTTAATATTTCTCTTCAAGCAGATGTAAGGGTGCCTTTGTCATTGCTTTTTCAGGTGAAATTGGCAGAGTTGCTTCTTACTTTTTCTGCCTCCTCTGGTTTCTAAAAGGGCTTTTTAAGGCTTAAAAGGTAAAAGTTTAGCGGTTTCTAGGGGGGTGTTTAAGGTAAATTTAGCACATTTAAAGTGAATTTTTCCAGGAAAAGCCTAATCTTGCAATCAACAGGTTGTTTTACGGACAGGAAACTCGGCTGACTTTGCCTGAAAAAGATATAATTAAGACTAACAAATCTGTCACCCCACCCAAAGTTTCAACCTTGCTTTCTCTCAGCTCTCGAAACGAGTAAACCTTTAGTTTTTTATTGAAAGTTTTTTATTGAAGACAAATGTTACAAATCATTCTCAAAGCTCGATAATAAGAAACTTCTTTGGCATGGTTCTAGACTTCCAAAAATGGCTAGTATAATGTCTCAAGGCTTGAAAACTGCGCTACCGGAAGCACCAATTACTAGTTGCATATTCGGAAAGGGTATCTATTTTGTGAAAATGGTGTCGAAGTCGGCTAATTATTGTTACACCACTCCTGCTAATTGTCTTGGATTTTTGCTACTCTGTGAAGTTGCACTTGGCAAAATGTAAGTACTGGTAAGATCTTGTAAGTTATATCCCATTGAAGAATAAAAATCAATGCGGGACAAAAATTGTAAGACATATAATACAAATATAACGAATCAACCTGTGTTCTCTTCAGTAGTGGATACAGGATTTTTTTAGGAGGGAGGGGGTGCAAAATAGGTTGATCTGATAAACTTGCGTCTGAAGCAAGTTTAATTAACGCGCGGGTGTAAAAAGTGAGGCTTTGAATAGATTGGGATGGAGGAGGAGCGTGCGTAGCTGTGTTGGCCTCAGCTGGCTTGGTGCTGCGGTGAATTATTAGTAGTAGTAGTAATAAACTTACGTTTATTTAGTAAATTACAAGGCTTTAGACTATCTTATGGGGTTCGTACCAAAGCTTGTAATGGTATAGTCATGGCCGTATCTAGGAGTTTTTTTTTCGGGGGGGGAGACGAAAAAAATGGCGGGCAGGCGGAAAAAAATATCTTTAAAATGTTTTAAGAGAAATTTGGTTACGTTTTTACGAGACGGATGAAAATGTTGGAGGGGGAAAGGGGGGGAAACCCCTCTTGATACGGCCTTGTATGTAATTGTCCCTGTTCCCTCTCTATGCTTTTTTGCGTGTATGCTCATCCTTTTTCATTATAACGAATGACCCAATAAATAATATTAATGGATATATTCGGTTACACATATGTTCGACACTCGGGTTGGGGTGACAAGAAATCTTTTTTATCTATAGTATTTGAGTCTACCCTTTTCCTATTTTTTATTTTGAAAATGTTGATTTTATTTCGTAATTTAATCGATTGATAAGAAAAGCTACTAAAGTTGAAAACCCATGTTTTAAGGTTCTGTCATTAACAAAGACGTTGTTAATCAGAAATAATCATTTCGTTTTAAGAAATATTATAATTTCCCTTAAAAAAAATCTAAATTAATGCAAAATTAATCTAAAAAATCTAGACTATAGATTTTCTCCTGTCTTTATTCATTATTAAAAGGCTTATGTGCTCTGTGTTCGGGTATAATTCCTATAAGAACTCGGCCATACAGGAAATCTATAGCCCAAATTTATTTCTGAAGTAACGGAAAAACTGGTGTGTAGTCGAATTTTATTGCTAAAATTGGTTCCCCTACGGAAAAAAAAATTAAACTCAAGTAAAGTTCTCAAATTTGGAAAGCCTTAATTTCAACGGGGAGGGGATATTTTCCACGGGGGATTATTTTCTGTGTGGGGTATTTTCCGGGGGGTAAACACCTAGAACCCTTGTGTAATATCCCAACCACACTCAAGAAGTCAAGTTTGGTTAATCATAATGAAATATACCAATATATGATGAAAATTTAATACTTTAGTAACAAAACTATGGGAACTACAATACAGAATTGTGGAAAGCAGGCAACCCTGAATGCAATATATTAAATACCAAACCAAAATACCACCTCTATATATTAAATTTTTAATTAAAATATACCTGCATCGTAGGTTTTCTCACTGAGACTAAGCAAATTATAACCGAATGCAGACAGACAAACCGGTTTTACCCAGGTCAAACTGATCAGACTTCTATGTGGTTGTGATATCATAAAAGTAACAAGAAATCTTGAACCAAAACTATCAGTTATCGTTAGTGGACAATAATTAGGCCTAGCTCCTGATTTAGAAAAGGCTGGTATATCATAAACTATTCATAATTGTATGTTGTTGACGACCCCTAGAATTTTTTTGATAGACAGCCACGTCTGGAACAATTTTTAGAAAGGCGGGGAAGGTTTAAATGAACCATTTTTCACGAAAGTAGCTTATTTTGGCCTGTTATTAGACGGGTTCAAATCCCCATTTCCTAACCCAGTTTGAACTCAATTACACTTTTTTCAATACATTATTTGTTAAAAAAAAACTAAAATAAACAGCAGGATAACAAGCGTGACTGAGTGTTTGCAAGGACTTGAGTCCCGAGCTAATGATTCTGATGGACGAATAGAGGGGATTTGAGGCTATGTTTGCGAGAGCCAAAGACTTTAACGAGTGGAGGGAGGTGAAAAAAACACAGCTAAAACCAGGTTTTTTGCTGGCCTAAGAGATTACCGGCCCAGTTGCGGCATTGAAAATAGTAAAACATTTTTCTAACATGAAGGTCGGCGAATTGTAATATAATTTATTATATTGATAGCATAATTTCATCCTAAATACTTTAATCAGGATCTAATTTAATGTAAGTAGTCCCGATGACAGCGAGAATAAACAAAAAGAAAAACTTGGGTAAATGCCAAAAGAAAGATCAAGAGAAAAGATTCGTTAATTAAAGACTGTTTGCACTTTTACTTATTAGCTTCGACTCCGCATATGCTAGGTATATTAAAAGGCACGGTTCGTCTAACATGCATCAGGCGTTTACGACGTAAAGGAGGATTGAGGTGCTGATCCCTCGAAGTTTCATCTTTTTCCGTATTTCTGTCGTATTTCCAATACGCTAAAATGTGAGTCGTTGCATCTCCAAAGTGTCTGCCAGTCTCAACATGAAAACTACAAATTTTATCAAATGCTTAATAGCACTAATACCATTTTGTAGGATAAGAATTTGAAGGCCCAGTTGTGCTTGAGGGCAAACATGCGTTTTGGAGAAATCTTAATTTCGTTTTACCTTATGTGTGTTCAAAAATTCCAGTTTCGTAAACTTTTTTTTAACTATTGGCAAAATAAAGCTAAATTTTCCTCAATTAGTAATAGAAAATAGTTTAAGATTGTCTGTGAGGGAGGGGGGGGAAACGAATATACCAAGCCCTTTATTCTTCTTGACTTGGGAGAAAACGCTACTTAGGCTTTTTGCAGCCACTGGCAGAGGGAAGGGGCCTTTCGCCCCCTTTTTGCCCAGGTTTTTGGGCCCAAAACATTTGAGCTAAAACATTTTGATGACCCAATAGATTTGAACCAAATATGTTTTGGGCTCATTAATATTTTGATTACTAAATATCAGTATATGTATATTAAACTGACAATGCACATTCATTTGTATTTTTTTCAGTAAAGTGCATATTATATTCTGGCCTCGGGAAGACATAGGGGTTTTGAGCCCAACTTATGTTAATTTCTGCTCGTTTTGGGTTTGACTCGGTTATTTATTGTAATTTCTGTTCGTTTTGGATTTCATTTATTTATCGATGCTGATTTGCTGTAGTTTCACGCTTGGTAGATTATTTGATTTTATTTTTGCTCATTTTTTCTTTAATGGAGTTCTTTACTTTTCTTTGAAAAACTTATTTTGTGGAAATATTTTTTTATTTAATTTCTGTTTGTTTTACATTGACATAGTTTTTTCAGGGAAAAAGAAAATAATGCTTTAAATCTTTTCATTTTTTAAGACTTTATAGTTCGGCCTGCTATTTGTACGCTGGAGAAAAATTTTCAGCAATTTTAAAAAAATACACCCTTTTAAAAATCTGGACACAAATAGTAGTGTTAAATTTCGTTTCATACCTCCTCTAGTTGACCTGAAATGGAAAACTCGATGCCACTCACAGGAAAATCTGCTTACTTTCTTTGATAGCTTGGATACACTTACGCTATTTTGACTTGTTTAAATTTTAAGCGCAGAACTAGCCTCGAAAGTTTGAACATAATACCCTCAGTCGTTCTTGAGATACTGCTGAGATGCCTTATTGGGAATTAGCATTAACACATTGCATTTTGAATTATTTTTTATGCCAATAATTTGTTTTAAAACTTTACGCCAAAGGGGAGGGGGGGCGGGGGTGGGGGATTAGTTGCCCTCCAGTCACTTTCAACTATTAAAAAGGGCATCAGCCCTTTATATTTTCAATCAAATGAGCCCTTTTCTAAAGTTCCTACGACAACTCCTTCGATACAAAGTGCCCTGGTCTAGACAACAACAACAAAAAATCATAGATTATACCAGTAGTAAGGCATCAATTAGTATCAAACCTACACCTGAGGCATGGATATGCGTGCAGTTTAACCGGTATATTGGCTTACCAGGGTCAGTCACCTATTACTACGAACGGCACATTCCATAACAGACGGGTTTCTGAGGTAAGACCCATTTTTAGGGGCCAATCAGAGAGAGCGGTGGCTACTCCATATACATTAACTTGATTAGTAGTTTTTTTGTTAAAACTTTTCAACATATAATGTACTCAAGCATGTGTTGAGAGTTTAATCGTAATTATAGAGGTGCTGATTTCACGCCTACATTCACGCCTACATGGCCAGTGGAGTTTTACGGATACATGGCTTACCAGGGTCAGTCACCTATTACTACGAACGGTACATGCCATATCAGACGGGTTTCTGAGGTAAGACCCATTTTTTGGGGCCAATCAGAGAGAGCGGTGGTTACTTCATATACATTAAATTGATTTGTAGTTTTTTTTTAAAAATTAGCAACGTATAATGTACTCAAGCATGTTTTGAGAGTTTGATCGTAATTATGTAACTCAACATCCGTTTTTTTTATTTGTCCTTGAAAAACCCTATAAAATGTTCATACACTACATTTCAATTTTCATTATGTTTTAAATCATTGATTATAGTACACTACATATTATTAACTTTGAAAAAAATGGATTCGTCAATTTTCAATGTGAGTAAACTTTCATTCTTTATTTAAAAAAAAAAAAATAAAATAAAAAAAAACGTTTTACTAGTAAATTCAAATTTCAGGGGGACTTAGCCCCCCCTTGGTTTATTTTGGTTTATTATTTTAACTAATAAATATTAAAATTTTCAACGTTTAATATTAGGGGTAATAATTTTCATTTTGTAAAAAAAGAATGAATTTTGAACGGCGGCTCATCGAGACGTGATACATTTTTTCACAGATTCAAAAAAAAGGATCCGAGTCGTATATTTCGCGAAATTTTTTTTACGTTCGCTTTAATGAAATGATATAAATGATTTTATATACAAATTTATGTTTAGGGGGGGGGGGGGGGTACTAATTTTCCTTCTGTAAAAAAAAAAATAGAATTAATTTAGAACGGCTCAGTGAGCCGTAATTCATATTTTCACATATTAAAAAAACGGACTAGAGCTGTTTATTTAATGAATTTTTTTTTAAATTTTTATGTATTTAAATGATATAATTAATTTGATAGACAACTCTTTGTATAGTCGGTGGGTTGGGGTACTAATTGTCATTATGTAAAAAAAAGACTGAATTTTTAAAATCTCTGTGTGCCGAAATTCATCTTTTAGCGGATTAAGAAAAAGTATGAGAGCCGTATATTTCGCTAAATGTTTTTACGTTGTGATCTACTGAAATGATATAAATGCTTTTCTAGACAAAATTATGGTTAGGCTGGGGGTGGGGGTACTAATTTTCCTTCTGTAAAAGGGGATTGTTTTTTTCATGCTAAATTTTGCCATCTTTTTAAGGAAGAGCATTCAAGCAATTACCCTCCCTCCGAAAAGAGAGCAAGATGGAACAAACCCACAGTGATGCAAGCTGCAAGGCCTTCCATCATCAAATATGCTGGTTCAATTATAAATGCTCTGAACCAGCCAATGACCACGCAACTTTTAACGCCAGGACACTCTGACGCCAGTGTTAGCTCTGCGCAAACCTCTACGCAGCCTGGGAGAAAATTGAAAAGAGAGTGGGAGGCTTCTCATAATGCCTCATCCCAGTCTACTCAAGATCGTGAGGTTGACCCCGTTCATGCTTTGCCAGGGACTTCAGGTGTAGAAGCCCAGTCAGAATTTGTAAGTATATATATAATTTTTTTTTCTTTCCGTATTTTCAAAAATAAGACAAATTTTCTCAAGCGCATAACTTTTGATGAGTAAAACTTAAATTTGTTTCTAAGCTATTCTATAATAATGCAATTTAATTTTCCTTTATTAGCAAACTTAGCAGTACCTGAGGGAATGCTTATAATACAGAAGTCGTAAACAGCTTATTGTATATTTCTTCAGAACCTCACCTTTAACTTCTTTTTCTAGTAAGATATTTTCTAATTTAATAATCTAATATTTACTTAAGCAACCTAACTATATAAAAAAATTTCACTATTTCACAGTTGAAGATTGAACAATCATTCTTAAACTGGGTTATCTCTTGCACTAAGTTTTTGCGTGTATCTAGGTCT
The DNA here is from genome assembly GCF_049724085.1 of Artemia sp. Qi Xiang Cuo. NCBI lineage: Eukaryota > Metazoa > Arthropoda > Branchiopoda > Anostraca > Artemiidae > Artemia > Artemia sp. Qi Xiang Cuo. Next base: position 17,152,888 of record NC_142805.1, read on the forward strand.
TATCAAATATTCTATCAGGATGTCTGATTTTTTAATCCTACGTGTATAAAGTTGAATTTTAATCGCTCCTTGAAAAATGTGGTTTCAAAGAACATAATGTTTATCTTAGATAAGATATTAACACAGGAAAAAAGGTTTTTTAATAATTTCCAAATATGTCATCGCAGTGATATCAAAAAACATTATTTGGGCGAAACTGTTTTTGGTCATTTCAAGCAATTATTTCGACGAAACAGTTAGGGACATTTTAAAAGATGTTTTCGAAAAGAATTTGAGGCTGAAACTCTAGGGTCGTTATAATACACAAGTTCTATTTGAACATTGTTGTGAAGTCCAATACCCCAACTCGAAAGCTTCGATCCTCCTACCCCAAAGGAAGCTCCCGGTTCACAAAGGTCCCCCCCGGGGGCTCTAAAAAGGACCATTCAGCATTTTAATTGCACTTTAATTGTTGATATGGAAGGAGAAAAAAAAGTTCTTCTCTCTTACAATGATTTATTTAGTCCAGGTTAATTACGTCCAGCACTTCAAACAAATCCGTTGCCAAACTAAGTCGGAAAATTTGGGTTTTCGAAAAAGTTACACCGACACCAGCAACTAATGTATGGGATTCATGCCCATTAAGCAAATCTGAAGAGCAATGTTTCATTCAACACATTACATCGGCTGAGCGATGGTTAAAGTGTATTGAAAGTTATATTCAAGAGGCCCAAAAAAAAGAATTGGGTCCCTATCTTGCGTTTTTATTCTGAAAATTTTTGGAATAAAATCATTAGTTTTATATATGATTCTCTTGTTATAACTTATCCTCTAAGAATAAGACTTCATTTTCCTGACTAAAACAAAATTAATTTTAACATGTTCAATTGTCATTATGAAAGACATATGACAATGTAAATTTTTTTTTCTTTTTCTTTTAATTGTTCAGGTGGTGGGACAATGACTGAAAAATTGACATAGTTTATTAACTTTATAAAAATAATGGTTATTTTAAATAAAAAATAAAATCTTTTTTCTACAGATTAATGATATAGCACCACCACCAGCATTGAGTGATGAAACAACTGAATTTACAGGACCAATTCTTTCACCACCAACAGAGTTCAGTGATGAACCTACATTAGTTCTAGAGAATATGAAATGGGACATGGGGTTTCTCTATAATATTTTTAGGGGACTGGCATGTGTATATGACTTAACCTGTGATAATGATTTGCTTGGGCATCCGGTGTGTTCATTTAGTTTCATATATACGCATTTAGGAGATCTTACTAGTGCATCTGAACCAGGTCATAATAAAAAAATTCCGGCACAGGACAATACAGGCTGTCTCGACCAATTTTCCCAAAACACCTTGGAATATGTACTAGGGGATCTCATACCATCTCCAATCAGTGCTATTGAACAGACTGGGAGTTGTGGTGCTATTGACAATTCCATGTCACCCTGCTCAATTCCACTAAATGATATAGCTAGTACTAGTAGTAATACAACAACAACAACAACAACAACAACAACAACACCAGTATCCCCGCGTCCAGATATGTTTCTGTCCAACTCTGCTTTCACCACATATTGGTCTACAGCGCCGAATTCAGTGACCACTTCATCTCTATAGTGTCGGGGGATATAATAACAGGTCCCTTGACCCTTATATATTCATATACTGATAATATTTAAGCCATTCTTGAACAACAGATGGGGTGGTGGGGATTTGGGCTCAGTTTAAAAGTATAACTAGAACTAAAAATATTTTTTTTAAATGAAAATGCGGGGGAGATGTATTCGAAATACTTGCACACAGAGATGTTGGCAATTCACCCGCATTTATGAAATTATGGGGAGGTTTTTCTAAATTGGGCTAATAGTATTCAAAGTAAGTGGGAAAATAATAACGATGGGGGTAGTGGATCTGTGGTTTTATTTATTTAAATTTTAATTGTTAATATTTGTAGGTTTAAAAAGGATTTTATTGTACGCGGTGGTCCGGGGGGAGGGAGGACAATTGAATTAAAATATCATTCAGATTTAGAGGGGTGGAGGGGGAAACAACGAATCTGTTTCGATACGAGGCTGCAGTGTTTCAAGTATGCGTTTTTAATTGCGGCAAACAGACCACTTCGAATAGATGCATCTAAGAAAAAGTTGGATAAATGGCAGTTAATGGTAGGGAGGGTTCAAAGTTTCCCAAAGTAGATTTTAATTGTTTAAACGGTCAATTTCCCGTGACACTAAAAGGAATAGATATTTTTGAGCGGGCTAATGCACATTTAAAGATTGGTGTCACGGTGTTACAGTATGAAACCGAATTTGAGGAGGGCCAGCGTTCCGATAAGAAGGGTGTATTATTTCCAGTGCGAGCTCCTTCAATTGAGTAAGTAGAATACTGTGTGGGTCTTATGTACCCACCACCCACAGACCCCGATTCATTCTGCATTATCAATAAGATAATGTTTAATAGTACTTTTCTATTTGATGGCCCAAAGGGGCGGTGGGGTTCAAGTTCATGCTGCCCGAAATACATGGTAATATTTTGCTTTGATTTAAAGTTAAAGCATAATATAAAATAGAGTACATTCCACTCAAACCAGGCTGTGGAGACGGTAAGCGGAGATAGAGCGATCTTACGTTATAAAAATTTTCAAAACACGCTTCTGCAGAGCAATAAGATCGCTTTGGACTGCGAAGCTAAACTGACAGACTTGTGAGATTCGTTAAATTCAAATCGTTTTAAAATACATGAAGCCATAGGGGTCTCTTACGCTCACGCGCAACGAGATTCCAATAATATCATGCAAGTACTGGATGTAGTTGAGATGTTGAGTGACGGTGAAGACTGCATGCGCTCGGCATTGGTCAGTCTAATCAAAACAGCGAACGGTGCAATTTCGCACCTTCTTTATACAAACTGTCCTCTGCTCCTATCAGCAGATGGCAAAGTGGCCATTGAAAATCGTAAAATGTGTTGGGTTTGCAAGGGAGAATTTGATGATGATGTAGGGAATGGAGGGAGGAGGAAGGTGATCAACCAAGATCATTTGCGGCAGGACATTTCATTGGGGGGGAATAATTTTAGAGGGGTATTACACCAGCCATGCAATTTAAATGTTAGACAACAATATTTCGGACCTGTTTTTATACAAAATTTCAATTACGACTTAAAGATTGTTCTACCGGCATTGTCCCGCATTGCCAAGGGTGGAGTTGTAGATGACGCATGGATAGATGGTTCTTTTTCATATAATATCATACCCAAATCATCGGAGAAGCTACCGCTGCTAAAATTCATGTGGAAAACAGTTGACAAGGGTAACACGTGCCTGAATAAAACCCGTTTTTTAGACTCTTTCAGCTTCTTCCCAAAATCTTTAAGTCAATTGATTCAGGTACAGAAAAGTGACGATTTTGATAGCTTCCCCCTCCTCAAACAGCGTTTTCCCGATGATGAAATTTATGATTTATTAATGTGTAAGGGTATATATCCATATGATTATTACAACTGTGGCTCGAGGCTAGATGAGGTGTCACTACCACCCATTGAAGCCTTTTACAATTCTCTTACTGAGAGTGAGTGCACCACTAGCGACTACGAATTTGCTAAGAGGGTATGGGCAAAGGGTGGATTCAAAAAAGGGTGGTATTATTTTAAACTTTACTGGACTTGGGACCTAGTCAAACTTTCTGACATTGTGTGCAAAAAAACAGCTAACGGCTATGGGGAAAGAGAGTTTGAGTTAGGCTATTATTTTTCCATTTCTAATTTCGTTATCTAATGGATGATTCATATCAGAAAAGAATAAACTTGACGAATTACCAAGCTTTATCAGCAGCTGATTTCAGAAAGATTGTGTAGGGTGGTGTTTGTTTGTCACGGGGATCGTATCTTGAAAGCTGATCCGAGAGGACAGCATACTGATGCAAGGACGTACACTTATTTTTTGGATATGAAGTCTCTTTACCCATCGGCAATGTCTCACTACTGTTTGCCGTGTGGCACTTATAAATGGCTTAATAGTCCGTGTGCTTAGAATTTCCCCGACCTTGCCAGTGTGGTGGAGAATGGGGCGCAGGGATGGTTTTTTGATATTGATGGTGAAATACCCATGGAAATTCATGACTCGGTAAAAGACTTTGTTTTTCCGTGCATAAATAGACGGGTGGGTAGGGACTCTCTGAGCCCCTACAATTTATCTTTAGTAGAGGACGGAAGTATGCACTGGGTAGCTTCAAAACAAAAACTAATTGCCGACCTCAACCCGAAACATAATATCGTTGTTCATCACGTGCTATTGAAATGGATGGTGTCCAATGGTTTCAAGGTCACAAAGATTCATAGAGCCCTCCAATTTGATCAAAAGCCTTACATGAAAACGTTTATTGGCACCTTTGTGAGTAAGCGTTCACAAGCAAAAACGAAGGTTTAAAAAGAGGTCTGTGAACTTATTTTGAGCCCATCTTTCGGTAAAATATACGAAAGTGAAATAAACTTAAGGTTAGGTGACATTTCAAAAAAAACCAAAGATTTTGCTTGAATAATTGAGAATCCAAACTTCACATTGTCAACGGTCATAGACTCCGATATTGTGCTCCTACATCGCAAGAAAAGAAAAACTGTATTAAATAAAATTATTGCTGGCGGGAGTACAATTACTGAAATATCCAATACACTCATGTTGTAATTTCATTATAATGCATGCAAGGTACATTGGCTAAGTGAGGGACAAGTTCAAGTGTATTACGGGGACACTGATTAGCTCCTGTTATAGACACTCCTGTTGAGTGTGTACGACACAGAAGTCGATGTGACATTGTAACTAACCCCAAAGATTGTGCTCGAATCATTGCGGATCCAAACTTCACATCGTTCACAATCATAGACTCTAATAGTGTGCTGTTATACCGCAAGAAACGAAACATTGTATTAAATTAATATATTGCAGGCGGAAGTGCAATAACTGACATCTCCAAGAAACTCATATTGTAGTGTTATTATAATGTATGCAAGGTACATTAGCCGATTGAGGGACAAGTTAAAGTGTATTAAAGGGACACTGATTCACTACTGTTCAAATTCAAAAATGAAAGTCTATTTAATTATTATGAAAATGGTGAATATATTCACTCACGATCAAACAACACTATTTAGGACGAATCCCTCTACCCAGAGCTAGTGAAACGCCAGGCCCCAAATCAATTGTTAATGCTAAAATCTGAAACAGGTAGCGATCTGATATCCAGTGGTGTGTTTCCCTGTCCGAAGGTCTAATGTGTGGAAACGCACAGCAAGGATATCAAACAAGTTTGCAGAAGGGTTACCTACACACTTTGTAAAAAATAAGTTCGACATGAGTGCATATAGAAACTCTGTGGAAGATAGTCTAGTGCCAAGGGCGAAAGTCATGGTGATTTGCTCTTTACATTATAAAAACTACACAGTTAGAGTTGAGTAAAACGCCATGTCGGCCATGTCGGAAAAAGTATTTGTACTTGTGGTTGGTTTGAAGGTACTACCAAACGTTAATTATCTAATTTAAGACCTAGTGTAAGTTGTATATAAAAGAAAACAACTCGGTATATAAAAATTAAATTAAATTCATTAAAAAAAAAGTATAACTTGGGTGGGAGGGTTTTTTTTGGGTTCTATGGGGTGTTTTTTAAATTATTTTTTTCTTTATCAAAAACAATTTACAATGTGTGTGTGTGTGTTTTTGTGTGTGTTGGTTTGTTTTTTTTTGTGTGATGTTTTGGGGGTGTGTGTGTGTGGGGGGGGTCGAGTGCGTGGTGTGCGGGTGGGGGCGGGGGTGGGGGGGGGGGGTGTTGGGGGGGGTGGGGGGTGGGGGGGGGGTGTGGGGGGGTGCGGGGGTGTGCGCGCGTGGAGGGGGGTGTGTGGGTGTGTATGTGTGTGTTTGTATGTGTGTGTGTGTGTGTGTGTGTGTGTGTGTGTGTGTGTGTGTGTGTGTGTGTGTGTGTGTGTGTGTGTGTGTGTGTGTGTGTGTGTGTGTGTGTGTGTGTGTGTGTGTGTGTGTGTGTGTGTGTGTGTGTGTGTGTGTGTGTGTGTGTGTGTGTGTGTGTGTGTGTGTGTGTGTGTGTGTGTGTGTGTGTGTGTGTGTGTGTGTGTGTGTGTGTGTGTGTGTGTGTGTGTGTGTGTGTGTGTGTGTGTGTGTGTGTGTGTGTGTGTGTGTGTGTGTGTGTGTGTGTGTGTGTGTGTGTGTGTGTGTGTGTGTGTGTGTGTGTGTGTGTGTGTGTGTGTGTGTGTGTGTGTGTGTGTGTGTGTGTGTGTGTGTGTGTGTGTGTGTGTGTGTGTGTGTGTGTGTGTGTGTGTGTGTGTGTGTGTGTGTGTGTGTGTGTGTGTGTGTGTGTGTGTGTGTGTGTGTGTGTGTGTGTGTGTGTGTGTGTGTGTGTGTGTGTGTGTGTGTGTGTGTGTGTGTGTGTGTGTGTGTGTGTGTGTGTGTGTGTGTGTGTGTGTGTGTGTGTGTGTGTGTGTGTGTGTGTGTGTGTGTGTGTGTGTGTGTGTGTGTGTGTGTGTGTGTGTGTGTGTGTGTGTGTGTGTGTGTGTGTGTGTGTGTGTGTGTGTGTGTGTGTGTGTGTGTGTGTGTGTGTGTGTGTGTGTGTGTGTGTGTGTGTGTGTGTGTGTGTGTGTGTGTGTGTGTGTGTGTGTGTGTGTGTGTGTGTGTGTGTGTGTGTGTGTGTGTGTGTG
>NC_142805.1:17162084-17183960 GCF_049724085.1 Artemia sp. Qi Xiang Cuo
AGTTACAATTCATACAGGGACTTTATGTTTTCAGCATTTTGAACCAAACTCTTGGTTTATCATTAACGATCTGGCTGAATCTATTGAACAATGGCCCTATGAAGCTCTGCAATTGTTCGCTGATCATTCTCTTTGCGAACAGATTTCTCTCGCTATTAATCTAAATAATAACCTTAACCAAAGCAAATTTATGGGAACACTCGAATTGAGCTGCACCCACTCTATAATCTACAGAGCTGTTCGTGGTATTAGTTCAGTAATCACCCTCAATAAACAAATCTATACATGCACACCTTAATGTCTGCTCTCATCATACAATCAGGTAATTAAAAAAACCAACGACTACATACTATTGGATCTTAATCAAAGTACACCCGAGGATCTGCGTGTAGTCACAGATATTTTTGACAATTAAATTACAGTATATCTCCCCGTGAACACTAAAAAAACCTATTAGTTGCTATCATGACACTGAAGAAACTACATGAAAATAGAGATCTGTTTTCAGTTCTAAGCAGTTCAAAACCTCCGCTTAGGAAAGCATTACTCAAACACTATATTTAAAATGATTTCATTAATCTAATATCTGAACCTTATTTAAATTTTATCGAGGGTAATTTTCAACTGCAAGAAATAGAAACAAAGCAGAACTAGCCCCATTGTTTCATTTCGCGTGCATGGACCTTTAAAAAGAAAGGACAGAATTTTAAACGGGACCGAATTCTTAGGATGGACATTTGCTTTTCTCTACTTGTATTACTAAAAGTTGCGGGCCCGTCAACAGTTTTCTCTAGAGAATTCCAAAAACATATGAATTGACACCGATAGAACTCGCTCTCTCACCCGTGGAACACTTTGAGAGCAATCTGAGTAAATTCCTTGACAATGATAATATTGAGGATGATAAAAAACTGCTTTTACTTCAAGATGCACTTTACCGAGTGGACAAACATAAACCTTATCGCTTGAAGCCTACTGCTGCTGTGCTGGTATTGAGCACCAAAAATAATTATGCCATCAGTATTCTTCTGAAACAATAAGAAGACGTAATTGTATAAATTTTTTTTTAAATTTGTATATCTATGAATCCAATATTTTCATGAAAAAATAACACGACTCCTAGTCTATCTATTGGAAAGGGGTCAAGATTATATTAAAGTTGAGAGCAATGGGGAAGGGATTAAAATTCAGGGAAAAAGCTATAATCTACTTGATTTAATCTATGACATGTTTACAAATCGTAAAGTACTTTTATCATTTGACGCTCATCTATACAAATATCTAAATAAATTATGATTTCACAAAAGTATTATTGTCAATATAAAAATTCTAAAAAAATTAAATAAACTTACATCATCATCATCATCATCAATAACATTGACAACATTAAAATATGGACTTGAAGAAGAAGAAGAAGAAGATTTCAAATTAATTGTTTAAATTACTAGCGTACCGCTGATAGCTAGACTAAAGCAAAGACATATCAGGTCAATTTCATCATAACCACCACCACCACCACCAACAGCCAGTATACAAAAGGATAGCGGACGTTTCACAACGTGTTTAGGTTCAAAATGGTTGAAGTTCTGAAAGGTGTTTATGAAAATATTGGTGAGGCGGGGAGTTTAAGTTCCCCCACCACTCTTTCCAAAGTCACTGGTGTTCAAACTAAGAGTGTAAAAGACTATCTACAAAATGAATCAAGTTACACTCTGCATTGAAATCATAGACTTCGTGCCAATCAATATCGAAAAACTAAAGCCTTTCACCCATTGCATATAATGCAAGCAGATCTCCTGACACTAGATGAGCTTCAAAGACGTCAAAATATACCGTACAGGTGTATCCTATTTGCAATAAGTTTTTATAGTCTTTATATAGATGCGATTCCATTGCGACCGAAGAGATGCGTTGAAATTCATCATACCATTTAAAGTATTTTCGAGCTTGGTTCGTATAAAAAATTCAAAAGGATTATGGTAATGAATTTGATAACCCCCATGTTGCAAAAGTACTAGAGAAATATAGTACACTGCTCTATCATGGGTATAGTCCTATTTAGGGTGCATTGGCCGAACGATTGATAAGAACTGTTCAAATTTTAATTTCAAGATATTGTACATTGAAATATACGCCAGCTTTTATTCGAGACTTTGATAAAATCATGTTGATTTATAATCAACGCCCTCATCGATCATTGTCCAACTTTATGCCAACGGAAGTTAATCATTCTGATCATGATACAATTGACACCTTTCTTAAACAATATTCCAATGAATCGGTTGTCAAGAAGAAGAAAAATAAATTCAATGTTGGTGATACTGTTCGAATTAATAGAAAAACTAATGTTTTTAAAAAGGGGAATTACTTGTTGTCCACCGAACTTTTTAAAGTGGCAAAAATTCTAGACACTAAACCCATAACTTATCGCCTACGTGATACCAAAGATGAAGAGATTATCGGCGGTTTTTATGACCATGAACTACAAAATTTAAAAATGCTATTGAAATCTACCAAATTGAAAAGATATTGAAGACACGTACTCGTAGGGGTAAGAAACAGTTAAATGTTCGATGGATAGGACACAACTCTGTTATTTATTATTGGGTCGGTGTTGAAGATACTGACAATGCCCTGTGATTTCTATGTAACATTCATGTCCAACATTTCCGATCCTCTCTACAATGACTTGAATACGACAAGTGATTTTTGGACAAAAACATTCCCGCGCCATCAAATTTGACGGTTCTTATGAAGTGACTCTTTTCGACTGTATTCTCAAAAATACCTATAACATCCTGAGAAACGATTGAGTGTATGATATATAACTTTTACCCTTTTATTGGACTTTGACTGGGTGAGCTCTACCAACTATGAATTAGTTGAAGCACTTAAAACTAGTGACTATCCTTAAGTCAAATTGAAATATGTTGAATATGATAATAAGGTAGATTTGTGTTATACAATCAATAGAAAAATGGGTACATTCCATTTTAATTATTCATTGGAACATGATAGAATTTACATTAGCTCACCTGTTGACAATGAAATAATTATTCTCAATGATAATCTGAGAGATGTTCTTGGCTTTAAACAGAATATGATCAATGGGAAAAATGCTTGCACCATTTACGGGATGGATCAAGTCATTTTTGCTGATTATCCACCTGGTTTTGCCTCGGACTCTTGCATATTTCTTAATGTATCCTTTGTGAAAACATCGAAATTAGGTAATTCAAATGTCCCCCTCCTGAGTGTTCTTGAACGAAAAACATCTTATGAGCTTGTTCATAACTGCAATATAAAGCTTTTTCAGTACGTTTTTGTAAACACTTTGATTTTGGAGTTCTGCCAGTAACCACTCAGAAGTGAATTGGGTGACCCTCTAGCAATAACAAAAGGCTTAGCAGTGATTACATGTCATTTTCGACCCATTGTCAACGACAGCACAATCACCTAAAATGAACAAGAGGATAATTCCATTTGACTGTCCCGATATTGATTGCAATGTAAGCGCTTTGAGCCGAAGTCAAATAGGCAATGGACTGGACTGCAACATGGGGCGTGCTACAATTTCTGGCTATGGTCTTTGTGGCTGGCCTACTAGGCTATTTCGTTTTGTACTACTCCTTGCCAGAAAATATCTTGTACCTGCTGCATCAAATTTTGCTGCCTCCACCCTACAGTACTGGGGCTCGGGCAAGAATTTCAAGGAGAGTGTTGAGGAAAATATTAGATCTTCAGCAAGAACCGCTGGTGAGCAACTAAAATATCGACAAAACGGGGAGGGGTTGAAAAGAATGCTTTCGAGTCATTCACTCATCAGTCTCCACACAGGCAGAAAGCAAAAGAAATCAACAAGGACTGTGAGGAATAAAACAAGGAAGACCAATAAGCAGAAGAAGAAGAAGAAAAAGATTGTTAGATCAAAGAAGGATTTCTTCTCTTAGGATGACTTATCTCCCCCACAAGGAATCATATCCATCAATTAGTTCCTCATTGAATCTATTCAATGCTGAAAATGTTGATGTCAGTGTCAAGTATGGATACTATGAACAATATCAACCACTACAACACCTCTCGGAAAATATACACTTTCAAATATTTTCAAATGAAGACTATTTAATTGATTTGTCGTCAACATTTATTGATTTAACTGTTGTGGTGTAAAAAAAGTCAGATTTTACAACTCCAAATGCCGGCGATGGTCTCTCCTATGAAAACTGTATTCTACACAACCTATTCAAACAAATTAATGTATTTATTAATGGAACATTGGTGAGCACTAGCAATAATTTATCAAACTATGCAAGCTACATACAATTTAGGATGATGACGCCAAAGGCATACAAGGAGTTGAGAGGACAATCATTGGGCTATGAATATCGATCAGGCGTTGATACTGACGGTGAGTCAGTACTGCAGTGGTCACTGACGGTGACTACTGCAGTGTTCCAGGAGTATCATCTATAGGGAAAATTAAATCATGAGATATTCAATATATCCCAATGGTTACCCCCCAATGTCAAGATTGACATGAAGTTAGAGATGGACCCATTGAATTTCATTTTGATAAAAATACTTCCAGCAGCACCCGATGCAAGTGTTATTATCACATCCACAATTCTCCACGTTCTAAAACAACAAGTTATGAGCTCTGTTGCTTTGGCAGTGTAAAAGCTAAGAACCAATGGCAACAACATTAAACTTCTTGTCCCCCATACGATCACCAATCAGCGTCACATTGCCACCGGCTCTCGTATCTATAGCGATTCATCATTTATCAATGGAGAAATCCCATTAAAATTGGTTTTGGCCTTTGTGAAGAATAGTAGTACCGTTGGATCTTGGACAGAATACGCGGATGATTTTAATTTTTTTGATCTACGTACCCTTTTGTGCCAATTGAATTGTTTTTCCCTGTACCCTCTATTACTTGAAGAAAAATTCCACAGAACTCGCAAGAAGTTGACTATGCAATCCCTAGATCATGACTCTCAACTATTTGAAAATGGAATAACCGATTCAATGTTTTCAAAAAATCATGGGGTTATTGTAACGGACTTGTCAGGGACTCAGGATATGAGCATAGTACGAAAAGGGAATGTACGTTTAGAGTGTACATTTGCCAATTCTCTGACTGAGAGTATCACGCTAATATCACTGAGTCAATTTGAAACCTATTGGGAAATCACGCACGACGGCAGTGTTCTACTAGACCTATCACCATGAAAACAAACCAAATAATAAACTTATTTATTATGGATCCATACATGTCCTATTACAAGTCATACTGCATACCGTCGGACTTAATTGAAAAAATTCCAAGTGTTAACAATGCCCTAGTCAATGTTAATAGCAGTACAATGACTATGACGACCGGCCATTGGCAAGGTATCTTTCAAACAGCCAAGAATATTGAATTTGTTGATCCTCTTGGCCTATCGTATAAATTATACGCTACATACATCAGCAAATTTGTTGAAAGCAGTGGGAAAACCATTATTCAAAATCAACTAAGGGTACAGTATTTATCGACTCAGACCTGTGGTTTTCATGCACTACTCTTATTCATGTTCAGATGTCTTAATTACACCTACTAGCAGTTTATCAAGATCTACGTTGACTTCCTTAGATTGAACGACTTTCTAGTGGAGAATATACTTACAAGTGTATTTAATATTGATCTTAGTGCCCTAAGAATAAAATGTTCTAAAGATGTATGTGAAATTGTTTATTAATAAAAATTTATATACATGATAAAACGACTTTTCTACTCTTCAGATTTCATCCACTACTAGGTATTTGTCGACAACAACTAGTGCAGGTAGATTATCCGAAGTCCCAGTGTACTGATCCTGATGTAGTGCAAAGTCAGGGTCACATTTTATACAGTAGAGTGTGACTTCACTCTTGTCATATCCCTTTGTATAGTCAATGATACTATTCTCATTCATTCTATAGAATTCACATGTTTCAATTTGCCTATTTGAAGCAATTACACAAACAGTGTCCTCAAGTGTCGAATCACAATTCGTCACAGCCAAATAAAAATCAGTGGGCTTATATTCATAGCACCCACTGTCTTCACACCGATGAAGTAGAAACGATATTCTTTTGTTGTTCCAACAGTTAAATTGTTGACCAGGATCCTCCTCCCAGAAAAATCTAAAACCACGACTATACCAATCTCGTAGCGATAAACTAAAATCACGGTCAGTATTCTTTCCAAACATACCAGAATATGTATTTTTCCACTGATTATAATTATCATAATGGCAATTGGAGCATAGGTGGCCTCTAGGATGAGATTCACACACCTCTTCAAGACAGGAATTACAACCTTTAATTTGTACAGCATATCCTCTATGCAATTTACACGGGTTGCATAATCTATACTTTTCATCATACTCATCAATCATTGTACAATTCTCACTTGATGATGACCAGCTGCCCAGTGTGTACATACATAACAGACATGTATGGAACATTTTGTCATGTGTTGACACTCTCACTACCACAATGAAACTGAGCTAGCAACAACAAAAATTGTCTGAGATAGAGAGAGAGTGAGGAGTAACTCATCCTTGAGCACCCTCTTTCTCATGAAAAAATGACCTAAATTTTAAAATTAATGTTTAAAAGCATACCACAATATCATTTTACCGTGTCGTGATCAATATATAAATAAATTGTGCAAATGCATTTGGACCACGACGTAGAAGCTTCATACAATAGTCTAATGATGGAGAATGAGTTTTCATTATATCAACAAGCTTTCCCCGAGAAAATATCTTCCTTTGAATAGACAACTCTAGAAAATCATCATCTATAATCAAACGTTTTTCATAAACACTAGATTCCTCATGATTCGATCTTTCTCGAATCTATCCTTTTTTTTAGAGTCCTAACTCTCTCACAACCAACTTCAGACTAACCAGAATTTCTTTTTGTACTCTAGAAAATATACGCTAGTCTACTATAGAAAGAAAAAGTACCAATGATTTAGAAACAATTTTATTGAACATAATTACAATAATAATATTCACTGATGCATTTTGTTCTCATCAATATATTTAGATAGTACATCTAATGCTGACCAAAATTTATTTATATGGAGAATATTCACTTTTACAGCAAAACATAGCTGCTCCTCCTGCTTAAACTTGCTTAATGATATGACGTATCTAGCATACATACTATCCCATTCAAGGCATAGTCTACAGCCAGCGGTTATTTGCACAGCTACATTGGGTACTCGTATATCGTTGCTGCTACTGCTGTCGGTTCCATCATTAATCTCCAATATTGTAAATGCACCACTCATTTTTTTTTCCACTAATATCCTCTCAAATAAACTATTCTCTCTCTGAATTCAGGTCTCTTTCTAATATGAACTAAAATGAAAATTACTCCTTATATTTGAATCCAATTACTAATCAAGTAACTGTATATGGAGTAGCCACCGCTCTCTCTGATTGGCCCCAAAAAATGGGTGTTACCTCAGAAACCCGTCTGATATGGCATGTACCGTTCGTAGTAATAGGTGACTGACCCTGGTAAGCCAATGTACCGGTTAAACTGCAAGCATATCCATGCCTCAGGCGTAGGTTTGATACTAATTGATGCCTTACTACTTATACCCACATCGATCTTTACTATATTAATTAAAAAAAACTTTTTCAACAAAATAAGTTTTTCAAAGAAAAGTAAAGAAAACCATTAAACAAAAAATAAGCAAAAATAAAATCAAATAACCTATCAAGCTTGATACTACCACAAATCAGCATCGATAAATAAATGAAACCCAAAACAAACAGAAACTACAATAAATAACCGAGTCAAACTCAAAACGAGCAGAAATTAACATAAGTTAGGCGCAAAACCCCTATGCCTTCCCACGGCCAGAACAAAATTTGCACTTTACACATAAATGTTTTTACTTTTATAACTTCAATAAATCAAATATTATTAATATTTTGATTACTAAATATCCGTATATCTGTATGAAACTGACAATGCATATTCTGTTGTATTTTTTCTATAAAGTACAAATTTTGTTCTGGCCTTGGGAAGGCAAAGGCATCTCAAAATTTAGATTGGATGTGTTCTGAGGAATGATGGGCGTGGGACGGGGGGTGGACTAGTTGCCTTCCAATCACTTTCGACTATTAAAAAGGGTACTAGAACTCTCAATTTCCAATCGAATGAGCCCCTTTTGAAGTTTCTATGACGACCACTTTCATATGAAGTGCTCAGCTCTAAAGGAAAAAAAAATACTAAATAGTACATTGTGTCAAAATCATTCTTATATGCACTTAGGGCATAATTTAAAACCCTTGCCCCGAGGGTTGTGAGGGAGTGTCCTCCTAGAAATATCTATTGTATATAGTGAAATCAATTCCGCATAACAAACTGGCTATCACAAACGGTGGTTTAACTGTGTTGGGGGATTGGATGGGCGTGGGGGGGGGCTATTTGCCCTCCAATCACTTTTGACAATTAAAAGGGCCCTAACCCTTTGAATTTTCAATCGAATGAGCTCTTTTTTAAGTTTCTACGACAACGCTTTATATAAAAACCTTATACGCCCCCCGTGCATAACTTAAAACCCTTGGCCTGAGGGTTGTGGGGGAGTGTTCTCCTCAAAAACACATTTTCTACATAGAAATCAACTATGCTGAAGAAAATGGCTATCTCGAAATTTTGATTGGATGTGTTTGGGGGCATGATGGGCGTGGGGGGGAGGTAGTTGCCAGCTAATCACTTTCGACTATTCAAAAGGGCCCTAGAACTCTCGATTTCCAATCGAATGAGCCCCTTTTGAAGTTTCTACGATGACCCCTTCCATAAGAAGTTCCCTCCTCTGCTTTGTACGCTGTGCAAAGATTGTTCTCATATGCCCTCAGGACATAACTTAAAACCCTTGCCTCGAGGGTTGTGGGAGAGTGTCCTCCTCAAAAATATATTTTCTATCCAGAAATTAACTACGCGTAACAAAATGGCTATCTAAAATATTGGCTGGGTTGTGTGTGGGGTATTTCAGGGCGTGGGAGGGGGGGATAGTTGCCCTCTAATCATTTTCGACTATTGAAAAGGGCACTAACCCTTTGAATTTCCAATCGAACGAACCTTTTTTGAGGTTTCTATGACAACGCTTTCTATAAAAACCTTATATGCCCCCAAGGTATAACTTAAAACCATTTCCCTGAGGGTTTTGGGGGAGTGTCATCCTCAAAAACAAATTTCTATATGGAAATCAACTACGCCGAAGAAAAATAGCATCTCAAAATTTTGCCTGGATCTGTTTCGGGGAATGAGGGGTGGGGGGGGTTTTTTGCCCGCTAATCACTTTCAACTATTAAAAAGGGCCCTAGAACTCTCGATTTCAAATCGAATGAGCCCCTTTTGAAGTCTCTACGACAACCCCTTCCATATGAAGCTCCCTGCTCTAAAGTAAAAAAATAACATATGGTACGCTGTGCTAACATTGTTCTCATATGCTCTCAGAGCACAACTTAAAACCCTTGCCTCGAGGGTTGTAGGGGAAATTCCTCCAAAAAGATATTTTCTATTCCGGAAATAAACTACGCTGAACAAAATGGCTATCTCAAAATTTTGCTTGGTTGTGTGTGAGGGAATGATGGGCGTTGGGGGGATAGTTGCCCTCCAATCATTTTTGACTATTAAAAAGGGCACTAACCCTTTGAACTTCCAATCGAATGAGCCTTTTTTGAAGTTTCTGCTAATGCTCTTGGATTTTCTTATTTCTGGTAACCATTTTCTGATATGGATATTTTCGGAAACCATTTTCTGATGCAGTATTGTTCTGCTTGCACATAACAGCCACTCGATACCTTCAAGCGGAAGTCATACTAGCCATACTAGTCAAACAAGACTCTCCAAAAAAACGGAGAAAAATTTACTAGATACTCTCCAGAGAAATTGTCTGTATATTGTTTTGGGTGCCTGATTGACTGACTTATATCAAAAAGTCATCTGTACAAAACATGTTTTCTAATGCCGCTTTCAAAGGCTATAATGAGAGAAAGGCAGAGATGGCTATGAAACAGGTTGTGGATGAAGGATCACAGATTGACAAAGACTATTCTTGTCAGCTAACCATCTAGGGCCAAACAAAAAGCAGGTGGTCCCTGAATGAGTTGAGAGGATATCGTATGAAAAGATTTAACGGAAATGGGAACTTCTTGGGAGGATGTAAAGAGGGAGTCTTTGAAAAGATTGGAGTAGAGGAGGCGCTAGCGTAGCTGTGTTGAAACCAGATAGTGCTGCAGTGAGTTCTTAGCAATAGTAGTAGTTTACAACTTCAATATAATCAAAAACAGTCAAATTAAAGTGAAAAATTGTATCAAAGTGGGCAATCCTCTCGCTGTGGTCACCCCCCTCCAGCTGTGGTGCCTGAGGTATTTAATCCTCCCCTCTTGTAACAACTCTGATTATCCAGCATCAATTAAATGCTTCCAAAAAGAAAGAGAATAGTCGTAGAATAACCAAGCGTAGGCAAAATCTGGAAAACGAAGTAAAAAAAAGCTGAAAAAAAAGACATTAAGAATTATTTTTATTAATATATTACTAGAGTAAATTCTTTCTGTAACAAACATGCTGGTACAATATACATAATTTCCTTGGTTTACCTCCTGAAGTATTCCAAGTTAATTGCCAAAGAAGGAGTAATGACTTGATAGGCCTACCCTATTTATACATTTATATTAGACAGTAGATTAAATTATTATCGAAAAAATAAGTTGATATTTATAGCATCTACTAGCTAGCTACTTTCTAATTAGGAAAATTATTTCAATGCTTGTAAAAATTGGTAGGAAGGAAACTCGTCAGAATAGCAATCTTGCTTGCTTTCTCTTGCGCAAATAACTTTTGTGCAAGTTTGTTACGTTTGTGTTTAAAACAAAATAATAAAAACGGAACGATGGTTTATTTTTTATTACTATATCACAAAGATGAATCTATTTCCGTAACAAACTTCCATTTGCAATATATAGAATTTTCAATTTCAAGCTTGTTAACTATTATAATTACTTGTCATAGTAAAAAGTAGTAAGTTGTAATTTCTAAATAAACATAATATTTTCATACATATTGAAAAAGTGAGTATAAATTAATTATTTATAGCATATAATATTTTATAATTTTTTTAATTATGAATATTTAATTATTTGAAAAAATTTGTTAAATATTACAAATAAAACTTCAGCTCCAAGTTTTTAAATACTTATTTTAAAAATAAAATAATTTTAAGGAAAAATAGAAAGAAATAAAAGTTGAAGATATCAGACTATACATGCGCTTTCGTTTCAGTAATCTTATTATTGCTCGTTTTTGGAAATGATTGCACGTATTCGGCGGAAAATTTCGTGAAATTCCTTCTTAACTGTTTTTTTTTGGAAATATTTCTATGCATTACATGAAAAAATTCCGTTGCATTTTGCTATTACTCTTTTGAAAACATTTCCACGCATTCCACGGAAAATTTCGTACTAACTTTTTATAGAAAATGTTTTCATGAATTACATGGAAAATTCCACAATTCCGTCAAGCAGTTTTGATTAAAAGTCAAAATATAGCTTTGGCAATTTGGTAACTTTGATAAATTGTTTCTTTGAATTTGATCAAAATTGCAGCAACAGCAATGAAAGACAAAAATCTGTCGTAATTTAAATTGTTCATCAATGTAATTCACGAATGCTGTCAATCGCAACATTTTTCTCTGTCTTATCTTAGAGTTATACTGTAGGAAACCAAGAAGAAAAAAAAATTTTCCTTATTTTTGCTTTACATCTCAACCTGGTACGAAGATTATTCAACAATTTTCCCATGTATATGTATTATTCTACCAAATTTTTGTAGTAAGAAGTGCTATGATATTAAGCCAATTTTCATTCTCGTCATTTTTCAATTATCCATCTAACAAGTGACAATCGTCCCCCTGGAGTGTTTTCCCTAGCTCCCAGATTTTAAACACTAGCTTTTCGTCGGTATTCGCGCTGAAAAAAAACGATGAAAGGAAAGAGGAAAAGCTGTTTTATCAATGAACAAAGAGAACAGGTGTATTAAATTAGGCCAAAATAACTTTAAACCTTGTGTATAAAATTAGATGCTTTCGAGATACCCTTTATATTTACCTCAGATAGAGGTTATAACTTTGGTGCTAGTCTTCCTGCTCCATACATTCACTAGCTCACCATAACACTTAAAGACGTGGCATCTAAATGAAGTGGATCCCGAAGAAGTCAGTAGAAGACAAGAATTCAATTATTCTTCTGATGGAAGCTAGTTGATAATATTTATAACTACTACTAGTAGAAAGGCCTCATGAGGTCCCATTGCTCACCCCTGCTGCCATCTACAATTTAGTTTAATGCTGACGGGGTACCTAATATGGGCATGGAATCCTCAGGGAGAATGATTGCATAATCGAAGTGGGTCAATGACCTCAATTCCCTTTTCGTGAATCAATAATTCCCCTTAAAAACAACAAATTAATTCCCTTTCTTGACAAATCAATCAAGCATGACATCATCTGTCAGAAATTAAAAAACTTCGCCCAGAAACAATTCTCCTGGATGAAAACCAAAGACATTACTAAACTTTGCCACGGAAACAATTCTCCTGGTCGAACTCCAAAGATATTAATAAACTTCACCCCAGAAACAATTCTCCAAGAAACTCCGGGCGAATATTTTGATCTTAGAGATGAAGAGATTAACGCGGGAAAGGTTTTTTTGGTAATTTCAAATGTGACGGCGCAGGGATGCCAAAAACAAAAGGAACACGCTGAAATTACGTTTAGGGGTTATTTGAACGAAAGTGTTTTACACATTTTAGGGAATTATTTCGGCAAAATAGTTAGAGACATTTTAGGAGATGATTTTAGAAGAGGTTTAAGAAGAGGATTTGAGAGTGAAACTCTGTGGTCGTTATAATAAATAAGTTCCATTTGAACAGTGTCGTGAGTTCCTCTACCCCCGCCCCAAAGAGCTCCGATCCCTCTACCCCCTCCCCAAACGGAGCCCCTGGTCCCCCAACGTCGCCCCGGCTCCCCCACGACCCCCCAGAACCCCTGGGCCCCCCGCGGACCCTCAAAGGTCCCCCAGCACCCCAAAGACCCCTTAACCCCCATTTTTTAATATTTTTTAATTTGCGCAGGGTGGGACACAGAAGGGTCCCCACCCCCAACTTTTGACCCCCCCTCACAACTTTAGTGTTTTGTCATGGTTTACCTTGTCACAGTTACATTCTCTTGATTTTCAAAGTTCATTGTGGATTTCTTTCATTGAAATAAAAGAGTTGGATTACTTCAGTAGTGTTTTGTCATGGTTTACCTTGTCGCAGTTACATTCTCTTGATTTTCAACGTTCATTGCGGATTTCTTTCATTGAAATGCAAGAGTTGGAATATTTCAGTAGTGTTTTGTTGTGGTTTACCCTGTTGCATTTACATTTTCTTGATTTTTCAAAGTTCATTTTGAATTTCATTCGTTGAAATGCAAGAGTTGGAACATTTCAGTAGTGTTTTTTCGTGGTTTACCTTGTGACAGTTACATTCTCGTGATTTTTCAAAGTTCATATTGAATTTCTTTAGTTGAAATGCAAGAGTTGGAATATTTCAGAAGTGTTTCGTTGTGGTTTATCGTGTCACAGTTACATTCTCTTGATTTTTCAAAGTTCATTTTGATTCTTTTCATTGAAATACAAGAATAAGATTATTTCAGTAGTGTTTTATCGTGGTTTACCTTGTCTCAGCTACATTCTCTTGATTTTTCAAAGTTCATTTTGGATTTTTTTCGTTGAAATGCAAGAGTTGGAATAATTCAGTAGTGTTTTGTCGTGGTTTACCCTTTGACACTTTCATTCTCTTGATTTTTAAAAGTTCATTTTGGATTTCTTTAGTTGAAATGCAAGAGTTAGAATATTTCAGTAGTGTATAGTCGTTGTTTACATTGTTACAGTTACATTCTTCCTAATTTTCAATGTTCATTCTGAATTTCTTTCATGTAAAAGTAAGAGTGGGAATGTTTCCGTAGTGTTTTGTCGTGGTTTACCATTTCACAGTTACATTCTCTTGATTTTTCAAAGTTCATTTTGGATTTTTTTTCATTGAAACGCAAGAGTTGGAATATATCAGTAGTGTTTTACCTTGTTACAGTTACATTCTCTTAATTTTTTAATGTTCATTTTGAAATTCTATCGTTGAAATGCATGAGTTGAAATATTTCAGTAGTGTTTTGTTGTGGTTTACCTTGTCACAGTTACATTTCCTTGATTTTTCAAAGTTCATTTTGAATTTATTTCATTGAAATGAAAGAGTTGGATTATTTCAGTTGTGTTTTGTCATGGTTTACCTTGTCAAAGTTACATTCTCTTGATTTTCAAAGTTTATTGTGGGTTTCTTTCATTGAAATGCAAGATTTGGATTATTTCAGTAGTGTTTTGTCATGGTTTACCTTGTCGCAGTTACATTCTCTTGATTTTCAACGTTCATTTCTGATTTCTTTCATTGAAATGCAAGAGTTGGAATATTTCAGTAGTGTTTTGTTGTAGTTTACCCTGTCGCAGTTACATTTTCTTGATTTTTCAAAGTTTATTTTGAATTTTATTCGTTGAAATACAAGAGTTGGAATATTTCAGTAGTGTTTTGTTGTGGTTTACCTTGTCACAGTTAAATTCTCTTGATTTTTCAAAGTTCATTTTGAATTTCTTTCATTGAAATGCAGGAGTTGGCACATTTCAGTAGTGTTTTGTTGTGGTTGACCTTGTCACAGTTACATTCTCGTAATTTTTCAAAGTTCATTTTGAATTTCTTTCGTTTAAATGCAAGAGTTGAAATATTTCAATAGTGTTTTGTTGAGGTTTATCGGGTCAGAGTTACGTTCTCTTTATTTTTCAAAGTTCATTTTGATTTTTTTTTCATTCAAATGCAAGAGTTAGATTATTTCAGTAGTGTTTTGACATGATTTACCCTGTCACAGCTACATTCTCTTGAGTTTTCAAAGTTCATTTTGGATTTCTTTCGTTGAAATGCAAGAGCTGGAATATTTCAGTAGTATTTTATTGTGGTTTATCTTGTCACACTTTCATTCTCTTGATTTTTCAAAGTTCATTTTGGATTTCTTTTGTTGAAATGCAAGAGTTGGAATATTTCAGTAGTGCATTGTCATGATTTACCTTGTCACAGTTACATTCTCTTAATTTTTCAAAGTTCATTTTGAATTTCTTTTCGGTGAAATGCATGAGTTGGAACATTTCAGTTGTGTTTTGTTGTGGTTTACCTTGTCATAGTTACATTTTCTTGATTTTTCAAAGTTCATTTTGAATTTCTTTCATTGAAATGCAAGAGTTGGAATATTTCAGTAGTGTTTTGTCGTGGTTTACCTTGTCATAGTTACTTTCTCTTGATTTTCAAAGTTCATTGTGGATTTCTTTCATTGAAATGCAAGAGTTGGAATATTTCAATATTGTTTTGTTGTAGTTTACCTTGTCACAGTTACATTTTCTAGAATTTTCAAAGTTTATTTTGAATTTCATTCGTTGAAATACAAGAGTTGGAATATTTCAGTAGTGTTTTGTTGTAGTTTACCTTGTCACAGTTACATTTTCTAGAATTTTCAAAGTTCATTTTGAATTTCTTTCATTGAAATGCAAGAGTTGGAATATTTCAGTAGTGTTTTGTCGTGGTTTACATTGTCAAAAATACATTCTCTTGATTTTTCAAAGTTCACTTTGAATTTATTTCATTGAAATGCATGAGTTGGATTATTTCAGTAGTGTTTTGTCATGGTTTACTTTGTTACAGTTACATTCTCGTGATTTTTCAAAGTTCATTTTGAATTTATTTCTTTGAAATGCAAGAGTTGGAATATTTCAGTAGTGTTTTGTTGTGGTTTATTGTGTCACAGTTACATTCTCTTGATTTTCCAAAGTTCATTTTGATGGATTACCTTGTCACAGTTACATTCTCGTGATTTTTCAAAGTTTATTTTGAATTTCTTTCTGTAATGCAAGAGTTGGAATATTTTAGTAGCGTTTTGTTGTAGTTTACCTTGTCGCAGTTACATTTTCTTGATTTTCATAGTTCATTGTGAATTTCTTTCATTGAAATGCAAGAGTTGGATTATTTCAGTAGTATTTTGTCGTGGTTTACCTTGTCGCAATTACAATCTCTTGATTTTCAAAGTTCATTGTGGATTTAATTCATTGAAATGCAAGAGTTGGAATATTTCAGTAGTGTTTTGTTGTAGTTTACCTGGTCGCAGTTACATTTTCTAGATTTTTCAAAGTTTATTTTGAATTTTATTCGTCGAAATGCAAGAGTTGGAATATTTCTGTTGTGTTTTGTTGTATTTTACCTTGTCGCAGTTACATTCTCTTGATTTTTCAATGTTCATTTTGAATTTCTTTCATTGAAATGCAAGAGTTGGAACATTTCAGTAGTGTTTTGTCGTGGTTTAACTTGTCACAGTTACATTCTCTTGATTTTTCAAAGTTCATTTTAAATTAATTTCATTGAAATTCATGAGTTGGAACATTTCAGTAGTGTTTTGTCGTGGTTTCCCTTGTCACAGTTACATTATCTTGATTTTTAAACGTTCATTTTGAATTTCTTTCCTTGAAATGCGAGAGTTGGAATATTTCAGTAGTGTTTTTTGTGGTTTATCGTGTCACAGTTACATTCTCTTGATTTTCCAAAGTTCATTTTGAATTTCTTTCGTTGAAAAACAAGAGTTGGATTATTTCAGTAGTGTTTTATCGTGGTTTACCTTGTCACAGCTACATTCTCTTGATCTTTCAAAGTTCATTTGAATTTTTTTCATTTAAATGTAAGAGTTGGATAATTTCAGTAGTGTTTTGTCGTGGTTTACCTTGTCACAGTTACATTCTCTTAATTTTTCAAAGTTCAGTGTCGATTTATTTAGTTGAAATGCAAGGGTTGGAATATTTCAGTAGTGTTTTTAAATTATTTAACGTGTCCCAGTTACATTCTCTTAATTTTTCAAAGTTCATTTTGAATTTCTATCGTTGAAATGCATGATCTGGAATATTTCAGTAGTGTTTTGTTGTGGTTTATCTTGTCACACTTACATTTTTTTGATTTTTCAAAGTTAATTTTGAATTTCTATCATTGAAATGCAAGAGTTGGAAAATTTCAGTTGTGTTTTGATATGGTTTACCTTGTCACAGTTACATTCTCTTGATTTTTTCAAAGTTCAATTCGAATTTCTTTCATTGAAATGAAAGAGTTGGAATATTTCACTAGTGTTTTGTCATGGTTTACCATGTCAAAGTTACATACTCTTGATTTTTCAAAGTTCATTTTGAATTTCTTTTGTTGAAATGCAAGAGTTGGAATATTTCAAAAGTGTTTTGTTGTGGTTTACCATGTCACAGTTACATTCTCTTAATTTTTCAATGTTCATTTTGAATTTCTATCATTGAAATGCAAGAGTTGGAATATTTCAGTGGTGTTTTGTCGTGGTTTACCTTGTCACAGTTACATTCTCTTAATTTTTCAAAGTTCATTTTGAATTTCTATTGATGAAATGAAAGAGTTGGAATATTTCAATAGTGTTTTTTAACGGTTTACCTAGTCAAACTTACACTCTCTTAATTTTCAATTTTTCTTTTGGTTTTATTTAAGTGTTATGCGAGAGTTGGAACATTTCAGTAGTGTTATATTGCGGTTTACCTTGTCATAGATACATTCTCTTGATTTTTCAAAGATCATTTTGGTTTTATTTCGGTGAAATGCAAGAGTTTGGATATTTCAATAGTATTTTGTTGTGGTTTACCATATCACACTTACATTCTCTTAATTTTTCAAAGTTCATTTTGAATTTCTTTCAATGAAATGCAAGAATTTGAATATTTCAGTAGTGTTTCGTCATGGTTTATCTTGTCACAATTGCATTTTCTTAATTTTTTCAAGTTCATTTCGGATTTATTTCAAAGAAAGGCAAGAGTTGGATTAGTTCAGTAGTGTTTTGTCGTTGTTTACCTTGTCACAGTTACATTCTTTTGATTTTTCAAAGTTCATTTTTAATTTCTATCGCTGAAATGCAAGAGTTGGAATATTTCAGTAGTGTTTTGTTGTGGTTTATCTTGTAACAGTTACATTCTCTTAATTTTACCTTGTCAGACTTACATTCTCTTGAATTTACATTCTTTTAATTTTTCAAAGTTCATTTTGGATTTCTTTCGCTGAAATGTAAGAGTTGGAATATTTCAATAGTGTTTTGTCATGGTTTACCTAGTCACAGTTACATTCTCTTAATTTTTCAAAGTTCATTTTGAATTTCTTTCGTTGAAATGCAAGAGTTGGAATA
The DNA here is from genome assembly GCF_049724085.1 of Artemia sp. Qi Xiang Cuo. Lineage (NCBI taxonomy): Eukaryota > Metazoa > Arthropoda > Branchiopoda > Anostraca > Artemiidae > Artemia > Artemia sp. Qi Xiang Cuo. The sequence continues at coordinate 17,180,443 of NC_142805.1, forward strand.
TTTCAGTAGTGTTTTGTTGTGGTTTACCATGTCACAGTTACATTCTTTTAATTTTTCAAAGTTCATTTTGAATTTATATCATTGAAATGTAAGAGTTGGAATATTTCAGTGGTGTTTTGTAGTGGTTTACCTTGTCGCAGTTACATTCTCTTAATTTTTCAAAGTTCATTTTGAATTTCTTTCGATGAAATGAAAGAGTTGGAATATTTCAATAGTGTTTTTTAATGGTTTACCTAGTCAGACTTACATTCTCTTAATTTTTCAAAGTTCATGTTGGTTTTATTTCGGTGAAATGCAAGAGTTGGAATATTTAATAGTGTTTTGATGTGGTTTACCTTGTCACAGTTACATTCTCTTGATTTTTCAAAGTTCATTATGGTTTTATTTCGGTGAAATGCAAGAGTTTGGATATTTCAATAGTATTTTGTTGTGGTTTACCATATCACACTTACATTCTCTTAATTTTTCAAAGTTAATTTTGGTTTTATTTCGGTGATATGCAAGAGTTGGAATATTTCAGTAGTGTTTTGTTGTGGTTTACTATGTCACACTTACATTCTCTTAATTTTTCAAAGTTCATTTTGGATTTCTTTCGATGAAATGCAAGAGTTGGAATATTTCAGTAGTGTTTTGTCACGGTTTACCTTGTCACAGTCTAAAGTCTAGTAATTTTTCAATGTTAATTTTGAATTTCTTTCTTTGAAATGCAAGAGTTGGAATATTTCAGTAGTGTTATGTTGTGGTTCACCTTATCACAGTTACATTTTCTTGATTTTTCAAAGATCATTTTGAATTTCTTTCATTGAAATGCAAGAGTTGGAATATTTCATTTGTGTTTTGTCGTGGTTTACCTTGTCACAGTTTCATTCTCTTGATTTTTCAAAGTTCATTTTGAATTTCTTTCATTGAAATGCAAGAGTTGGATTATTTCAGTAGTGTTTTATCGTGGTTTACCTTGTCACAGATACATTCTCTTGATTTTTCAATGTTTATTTTGGATTTCTTTCGTTGAAATGCAAGAGTTGGAATAATTCAGTAGTGTTTTGTCGTGGTTTACCCTGTCATACTTTCATTTGTGTTAGGTTAGGTTAGGTTAGATCAATTTAGGTTAGGTTAGGTTAAGTTAGGTTAGGTTAGCCTACGGCTGCGCGCGTACGTAGGCTAACCTAACCTAACTTAACCTAACCTAACTTGATCTAGCCTAACCTAACCTAACAAAAATGAAAGTGTCACAGGGTAAACCACGAAAAAACACTAATGAATTATTTCAACTCTTGCATTTCAACGACAGAAATCCAAAATGAACTTTGAAAAATCAAGAGAATGTAGCTGTGACAAAGTAAACCACGATAAAACACTACTGAAATAATCCAACTCTTGAATTTCATGAAAGAAATCCAAAATGAACTTTCAAAACTCAAGAGAATGTCACTGTGATATGGTAAACCACGACAAAACACTACTAAAATATTCCAACTCTTGCGTTAAAACAAAAGAAATTCAAAATGAACTTTCAAAAATCAAGAGAATGTATCTGTGATAAGGTAAACCATGACAAAACACTAATTTAATATTCCAACTCTTGCATTTCAACGAAAAGAAATTCAAAATGAACGTTGACAAATTATGAGAATGTAACTGTGACAGGGTAAACCACGACAAAACACTACTGAATTATTCCAACTCTTGCATTTCAATGAAAGAAATCCAAAATGAACTTTGAAAAATCAAGAGAATGTATTTGTGACAAAGTGAACCACGATAAAACACTATTGAAATAATCCAACTCTTGCATTTCAGGAAAGAAATCCAAAATGATCTTTGAAAAATCAAGAGAATGTAACTGTGACATGGTAAACCACGACAAAACACTACTGAAATATTCCAACTCTTACATTTCAACGAAATAAATCCAAAATGAACTTTGAAAAATCAAGAGAATGTAACTGTGACAAGGTAAACCACGACAAAACACTACTAAAATATTCCAACTCTTGTATTTCAACGAATGAAATTCAAAATGAACTTTGGAAAATCGAGAGAATGTATCTGTGACAAGGAAAACCATGACAAAACAGTACTGAAATATTCCAACTCTTGCATTTCAATGAAAGAAATCCAAAATGAACTTTGAAAAATTAAGAGAATGTAACTGTGACAAGGTAACCCACAACAAAACACTACTGAAATATTCCAACTCTTGCATTTCAGTGAAAGAAATTCAAAATTAACTTTGAAAAATCAAGAGAATGTAACTGTGACAAGGTAAGCCATGACAAAACACTAATGAAATATTCCAACTCTTGGATTTCAACGAAAGAAATTCAAAATGAACTTTGAAAAATTAAGAGAATGTAACTGTGACTAGGTAAACCACGACAAAACACTACTGAAATATTCCAACTCTCGCATTTCAACGAAATAAATACAAAATTAAATCTTAAAAATGAATAAAATATAACTGTGACAAGGTAAAACACGACAAAACACTATTTAAATAATCCAATTCTAGCATTTCAATGAAAGAAATTCAAAATGAACTTTGAAAAATCAAGAAAATGTAACTATGACAAGGTAAACCACAACAAAACACAACTGAAATGTTCCAACTCATGCATTTCACCGAAAAGAAATTCAAAATTAACTTTGAAAAATTACGAGAATGTAACTGTGACAAGGAAAACCATGAGAAAACACTACTAAAATATTCCAACTCTTGCATTTGAATGAAAGAAATCCAAAGAGAACTTTGAAAAATTAAGTGAATTTAACTCTGAAAAGATAAACCACAAAAAAACACTACTTAAATATTCCAACTCTTGCATTTCAACGAAAGGAAATTCAAAATGAAATTTGAAAAATCAAGAGAATGTAACTGTGACAAGGTAAGCCATGACAAAACACTACTGAAATATTCCAACTCTTTCATTTCAACGATAGAAATTCAAAATGAACTTTGAAAAATTAAGAGAATGCAACTGTGACTAGGTAAACCATGACAAAACACTATTGAAATATTCCAACTCTTACATTTCATCGAAAGAAATCCAAAATTAACTTTGAAAAATTAAGAGAATGTAAGTGTGATATGGTAAACCACAACAAAATACTACTTAAATTTCCAAACTCTTGCATTTCACCGACATAAAACCATAATGATCTTTGAAAAATAAAGAGAATGTAACTGTGACAAGGTAAACCACAACAAAACACTATTAAATATTCCAACTCTTGCATTTCACCGACATAAAACCAAAATGAACATTGAAAAATTAAGAGACTGCAAGTCTGACAAGGTAAACCATGACAAAACACTATTGAAATATTCCAACTCTTTCATTTCATCAAAAGAAATTCAAAATGAACTTTGAAAAATTAAGAGAATGTAACTGTGACAAGGTAAACCATGACAAAACACTACTGAAGTAATCCAACTCTTTCATTTCAATGAAAGAAATCCACAATGAACTTTGAAAATCAAGAGAATGTAACTGTGACAAGGTAAACCATGACAAAAG
>NC_142805.1:17393827-17408827 GCF_049724085.1 Artemia sp. Qi Xiang Cuo
GTAAAAATATATCAGTAAAAATATCATTACATTCATCAAAATAATCACTATTATCGACAAAAATACACTCATGGAATCCGTGACGTAAAATAATCACCAAAGGTCCTTTACGTACGTGATTAATGAAAGCTGTGGATGGGCATGCCTCCGGCTATCTTTTGGTTCGGAGTTTTGCTACTCCTTTTTTCATATTTTTTTTCAAATTGGTATATAATTCTGTACATAAATACAGAATTATCCTATGTCGTATAAACATAAAATGCTACACAAACAAAATCAAAATGAAAAGCAAAAGAATAACTCACATTTAAATGGGTCTATATGATATTAATTAACAAGAAAATTATATTAATTAACATGATATTAATTAATCAAAGAAAATTATAGAGCCACATCAATCCAGCAGAAATATAATAACTTATAATAACTCAATAGTGACATAATGGTAAAAATACCGTTACATTCATCAAAATAATCACTATTACCGACAAAAATACACTCATGGAATTTTGGTAGAATTATTTAATCCTAAGAGTGACTTACATGGGCGCCCATAAGGAGGGGAAGGGGGGGGGGCACAAACCGCCCTGGCTGAATGATGTTGCCTTATTTTTATATTTTTGTTCTGAGATTTCTATCATATAGCATTAAAAGTGCCAATTAGACGAGGTTTGCTCCCCCCCCCCCTGGAATTCAGCTTATGGGCGTCCATGGCGACGTAATGGTAAAATACCATTATATTCATCAAACTAATCACAATTACCAACAAAAATACACTCATGGAATCTTGGTAGAATTATTTAATCCTAAGCGTGACGTAATGGTAAAAATACCATTACATTCATCAAACTAATCACTATTACCGACAAAAATACACTCATGGAATCTTGGTAGAATTATTTGATCCTAAGAGTGACGTTCATATACACATCTAGTTAGTTACTTTTTCAGACACAAGTTCTCTAAGTACCACAAGAGCCAACTGTATTCCAGTCATAGTTGTGGCTGTCTAACTATAGCTGTGGTAATCGTAAAATACTCCATAAATTCATTATCTTCATATGTTATGGATTGACAATGTGATTGTAATATGATTGACAAAGTTATGGATTTGTTTGCTCATATATATTAGATCATGATTGTACCAATAGCTGCAATATGTACATAGCAAAACACAGTACATAGTAACCAAAAGTTTAAAACCACATTTTGAAAAAAAAATTCCATGAAAAATTTCTTTTATTCATTTATCAAATTCACTGCATACAGAAATTATCATGAACTTAAAGAGGTCGAATCCCCTTGAACTGGCGGCAGATAAATATGAAAAGTGCACTATTGTACTCCCCATTGTTGAAACCCCCTAACTCTAGGTTTTGAACTCACATCCTGAAAATACAGATTTTTTTTGCATGGCTAGCAGTTGTGGGTCTAATTTTTTTCCCCCAGGGCAAGCAGGCTTCCACAGTATCATATGGGATTTTGAATGGCTCACTTAAAGACATTGATCATATCTTCATGCTCTTCTGTGAGTACTTCTTGATAATATCATTGTAAAGTAATATGTCGCAAAAAAACTTTTTGGTTCCATTTCTGGATATGAAAAGCTGGGAAGCAAAACAAGCATACCACATAATCACCATGGTCAAAAACACCATAATAACCATGGTAAGGTTAACAATATCTCCTCAATCCCTGTCCTCTAGAATCCAAAAATTAAGAAGCACGTTTTGAATTTGAATTGGGAATAACAAAAGTTACTTCTGAAACTGCCATCTCTTTTGAAAATTTTAAGTATTAACTGAAAAGTACCAACATCAAGGATGTTAAGGGATTGTGAGAGGCTAAACAGAGCCATAAAAATAAGTCTTACTTTTGAATGCTACTTAAGGGCTTTTTACTTCTAAGGAAACATTCTGTTTTTAACATTGGGTTACTGCATAGTAAAGTGCTAGTTTTTCATAAATCTCAGGATATATGACAAGCCACATTATTTGAGCTGATTTTGCAAATAAATCTTACATAAACTGCAAAACAATCATCTTTATCTTTGGCTACATCTTTGCTCTTTACTTCCATCTCAAAAACTTTGTTCTTGTTTAGTTAGTTCTTGAAAAATACTCCACAATAATAGTTATGATAGCTTAGAATGTAGGGAAACAATCAACTCCAAATAAGGCGAAAGTCACTGATTACCATTTAAAGAATGATGGCTACAATTTCACAACAGACCTAGTATAATCTTGATTTTAGATAATGAATTCATCATCTACAAATGTCAGGTATTATTGAAAAACATGGCAATGCACAGGCAGGGATACATCCAACAAATATCAAAGATTATGGAATCAATGAGTTTATACAATTAGAGTTGAATACTTTGCACCTCTATCAACTGCTTTTGACACCTGAAAATAATGCCTTAGGAAACTGCTGGTAGCAGCAAGGAAGAAAATGAAAAAGAACTTTGCAAAACTCATCCTGTCTCTGGTCTCTCATAAATCAGTTTTTATCTATTTGAAATATAGAGAAATAAATATATACCTTGAAAGAAAATTCCTCAGGATCCTTGGAGCAGGCTTTAGAGCATCAATTGTTATATATGTTCTATCTATAGGACAAGTCTGGTTTCTTGTTAACCACTCACTAATGCATCTATTACAAAACGCATGTTCACATGTTGGAGCCTTGAATAAAAAAAAAAATATATATATGTAGAGGCATATTTGGACACATTCAGAACTGAAGTAAAGTTTGATCGAATTTCCCAATGATAAAAAAGACTGTTGCTATTACAAGCAGCAAAGTGACAAAAATTGGATAAATTGCCTATGAAGGTTTTTGATGGGATGATCGAGAAGTTTGCGCTTCGAGTTTGTAGGAGGTTATGAGTGTGAGTTCCATTTATTTCAAATTTTTTATAGCACGTTTCAATACCTGCTCTGACAGCAGCAGTCTGAGCAAAAGGTTGGTTTCAGTTTTGATACTATTTTAGTTGATGAGAACATGCTCAGAGAAGATATATTGCTGCATTTATGGATTATTATCAGGACATTTTAGCATTTTTTTTTTGGTATAGCCTCTTGAATGGTGTTGACTTGAATGTTTGGTAAAGGGGGTTATTTAGTTGTACATCATTCTTGTAGGTCAGTATAATGCCTCAATGGCAAAGTTGAAAGACAAGTGTTGGCAGCTACAAACATCCCAGGCTCCTATTGTATGGAAGATCATGTAGGCCAACTATAGACTTCTAAACACACCTCTGAACTCCTTTGATTGGGCTACTATCCTTCTCAAAAGAAGGGTGTAAGACATGTTCCAAAATTTAAAACAGGCCGGACTATAGCCTTAGAAAGACTGTAGGAGTGGCAACTTATGGTCTATTTGTGGAGATAAAAGTTGGAATTTGCTCTTATAATTTGATGTAGCGAGTGACGATGGAACTCCAGTTGTTGACGACTTAGCACTATTTGAAATGTAGATAATACTGGATGAAAACATAATAATCTTATCAATAGCGGCATGCTGCAAAGTATAAATTAAGGATTGCATTGTAATTTTTTTCTTTTTGCTTTGTATACATATTTGTTTTTTTTGCATGTTTACAGGATGGCTGGCCCCCAGCCCCCCATTCCACTTCCTGGCTGAGGGCCACGAAACGGAGATCAGCACCGCCGGTTTGGACCTTAAGGGTCTAGTGTCGTCATACTTACTTAGTTTTTTACTTATCACAAAAAACACATCCCTTCTCCTTCCAAAAGGCTCCATGGCTGGGAAACCAGATCAAGAGGAGAAAGAATAAATAAAAATAAATTGTAAAATATTATCATTACTTTGCTGATAATGCATCCAACCTTTACCCCTTAATATTCCCAAACATGGTTCTAGACATTTATTTCCACAGAATTTAGGGTTTTTTAAACTTGAGAATTTTATTTGAGTTGTGTGTAGTTTTTTTCTAGTTTAGTTGATAAGTGTTAAGGAAAGTATATAGATAAAATTCCTGCCAGATAAGTTGATCCCTGCTGAAAACTCCCCTGCAAAAAATGTTTGAGTGTTCCCAATAACAAATACTACATGTAAGCAGGGGCGGATCAAGAGCAAACACTTAGGGGAGCCCCATTGTGACTAGGGCGAATATGAAAAAAATCTTGGGGGGGGGGAGCAATGTGACAAAGATGCCAATAACTGACAAATTTATTTTGAAAAAAGAGTAAAAACGAAAAAATAGGGAAAGAGGGCATCAGAAAAAATCTTGTTTTTTTTTGGGGGGGGGGGGCACCTTGGATAGTCTAGTGCCAGTAATGGACAAATTGCAAAATTTAAAAAGGCCCTAAAACTTCAGCAACAGGGTTCTCTGATTGTTTTTAAGTTATAGATGGAGGGAGATACTTCAAACGGTGCATTTCATGGCCAAAACATCCCAGCTCTTTTTCTAACACTTTTTACCAGGGTGGGAAAGGGATCTCCTAGCATGGTTTAAAAAAAAGTCAGAAATAAAATAAAAGTTTTTTTTTTAACTGAAGATAAGGAGAAATATTTTGCGCTGCCTAAGTAAAGAACGATGTGGTCACAATGTTCATTTTTTCCCTCCATACCTGGGCACTTCGTATCGAAGCAGTTGTCGTAGAAACTTTGAAAAGGGCTCATTCGATTGAAAAATAGAGTGGCTAGTGCCCTTTTTAATAGTCGAAAGTGATTGGAGGGCAATTAGCCCCCTCCCCTACGCCCATCATTCCCCCAAATACATCCAATCAAAATTCTGAGATAGCCATTTTGTTCAGCGAGGTTGATTTCCAGATAGAAAATATGTTCTTGAGGAGGACACTCCCTCACAACCCTTGGGGCAAGGGTTTTAAGTTATGCCCTGGGACATAAAAGGTTTTAATAGAAGGCGTTGTCGTAGAAACTTCAAAAAAGGCTCATTCGATTGGAAATTCAAAGGGCTAGTGTCCTTTTTAATAGTCGACAGTGATTGGAGGGCAACTAGCCCCCCCCCCACGCCTATCAATCCCCTCAACCAATCCAATCAAAATTTTTAGACATCCATCTTGTTCAGCGTAGTTGATTTCCCGATAGAAAATATGTTTTGAGCAGGAAACTCCCTCACAACCCTCGGGGCAAGGGTTTTAAGTTATGCCTTGGGGGCATAGTAGGTTTTTTATAGAGGGCGTTGTAGTAGAAACTTCAAAAAAGGCTCATTCGATTGGAAATTCAAAGGGCTAGTGCCATTTTTAATAATCGAAAGTGATTGGAGGGCAACTAGCTCCCCCCAAGCCCATCATTCCCCCAAAACATCCAATCGAAAGATAGACATTTTGTTCAGAGTAGTTGATTTTCAGATAGAAAATATGTTTTTGAGGAGGACACTCCCCCATAACCCTCAGGGCAAGGGTTTTAAGTTATGCCCTGAGAGCAAACAAGAATGATGTTGGCACAATGTATCATTTATTATTTTTTTCCTTTAGAGCAGGGCACTCTGTATCGAAGAAGTTGTCGTAGAAACTTCGAAAAGGGCTCATTCAATTGGAAATTGGAGTGGCTTGTGCCCTTTTTAGTAGTCGAAAGTGATTGTAAGGCAAGTAACACAACTTACACGTCCACCATTTCCCGGAACACATCCAATCAAAATTTTGAGATAGCCATTTTGACCAGCTTAGTTGATTTTAAGATAGAAATTATGTTTTTGAGGAGGATATTCCCCCACAGCCTTAAGGGCAAAGGTTGTAAGTTATGCTCTGGGGGCATATAAGGATTTTATAGAAGGTGTTGTCGTAGAAACTTCAAGAAAGGCTCATTCGATTGTAAATTCAAAGGGCTAGTGCACTTTTTAATAGTCGAAAGTGATTGGAACTAGCCCCTCCCCACGCCTATCCTTCCCCCAAACCCATCCAATAAAAATTTTTAGATAGCTATTTTGTTCAGCGTAGTTGATTTCCAGATAGAAAATGTTTTTGAGTAGGACACTCCCTCACAACCCTCGGGGCAAGGGTTTTAATTTACGCCCTGAGAACAAATGAGAACGATGTTGGCACAATGCATCATTTATTATTTTTTTCCATTAGAGCAGTTCACTCCGTATCAAAGAAGTTGTCGTAGAAACTTCGAAAAGGGCTCATTCAATTGGAAATTGGAGTGGCTTGTGCCCCTTTCAATAGTCGAAAGTGATTATAAGGCAACTCACACAACTTCCACGTCCACCATTTCCCGGAACACATCCAATCAAAATTTTGAGATAGCCATTTTGATCAGCGTAGTTGATTTCAAGATAGAAATTATGTTTTCGAGGAGGACATTCCCCCACAGTCTTCAGGGCAAGGGTTGTAAGTTATGCCCTGGGGGCTTATAAGGTTTTTATAGAAGGTGTTGTCATAGAAACTTCAAAAAAGGCTCATTCGATTGGAAATTCAAAGGGCTAGTGCCCTTTTTAATAGTCGAAAGTAATTGGGAGGCAACTAACACCCCTTCCACGTTCACCATTTCCCCGAACACATCCAATCAAAATTTTGAGATAGCCATTTGTTCCAAACAGTTTTAAGTTCAGGCAATTATACCTTTGAGCAGGACACTCCCCTCACAGTCTTCAGGGTAAGGGTTATAAGTTATGCCCTGTGGGCATATTTTTTTTTTTATTGAAATCTTTGTCATAGAAACTTGAAAAAGGGCTCATTCAATTGGAAATTCAAAGGTCTAGTGCCCTTTTTAATAGCCGAAATTTATTTGAGGGCAACTAGCCCCCCTCTCTCGCCCACCTTTTCCCCAAACACATCCCATCAAAATTTTTAGATAGCCATTTTGTTCAGCGTTGTTGATTTCCAGATAGAAATTAAGTTTTGAGGACGACACCCCCCCCCCCACAGCCTTCAGGGCAAGGGTTGTTAGTTAAGCCTTGGGGGCATTTAAGGTGTTTATAGAAGGTGATGTCGTAGAAACTTCGAAAAGGGCTCATGCGATTGGAAATTGAAATGGCTAGTGCCCTTTTCAATAGCCAAAAATGACTGGAAGGCAACTAACACCTTCTACGCTCACCATTTCCCCAAACATATCCAATCAAAATTTTTAGATAGCCATTTTTTTCCACACAGTTTAAAGTTCAGGAAATTATACCTTTAAGCAGGACACTCCCCCCACAGTCTTCAGGGCAAGGGTTCTAAGTTATGTCCTTGGGGTACATAAGCCTTTTATTGAAATCTTTGTCGTAGAAACTTGAAAAAGGGCTCATTCAATTGGAAATTTAAAGGGCTACTGCCCTTTTGAATAGTCGAAAATGATTTGATGGCAACTAACCCCCCCTCTCACGCCCATTTTTCCCCAAACACATCCAATCAAAATTTTTAGATAGCCATTTTATTCAACGTAGTTGAAAGTTTTGGAAATTAGGTCTTTAAAGATGACAGCCCACCCCCCCCCCTCCACAATCCTCAGGGGAAGGGTTGGTAGTTATGCCCTGGGAGCATGTTAGGTTTTTATAGAAAGCGATGTTGTAAGAACATTAAAAAGGGCTCATTCAATTGAAATGGCTAGTGCCGTTTTATTAGTCGAAAGCGATTGAAGGGCAACTAGCCCCCCTTTCACGCCCACCATTTCCCCAAACACATCCAATCAAAATTTTGAGATATCAATTTTGTTCAACATAGACGAAAGTTCGGGAAATTAGGTTTTTTAGGATGATAACCCCCTCAGCTCAGTGCAAGTTATACCCTTGGGGCATATAGGGTTTATATAGAAAGTTGTTGTAAAAATTTCAAACAGGGCTCATTTGTTTGGAAATAGAAATTACCCTTTTTAATAGTTGAAAGTAACTGGAGAATAATTGACCCCCCCCCCTCACGCCCACCTTTTCCCCAAACACATCCAATCAAAATTTTTAGATAGCCATTTTATTCAACGTAGTTGAAAGTTTTGGAAATTAGGTCTTTAAGGATGACAACCTCCCCCCTCCACAGCCCTCAGGGCAAGGGTTGTAAGTTATACCCTGGGGGCATATAAGGTTTTTATTGAAAGCGTTGTTGAAGAAACGTCAAAAGGGCTCATTTGATTGGAAATTGAAAGGGCTAGTGCCCTTTTTATTAATGGAAAGTGATTGGAGGGTAACTGACCCCCCTCTCATGCTCACCATTCCTCCAAACACATCCAATCAAAATTTTCAGATAGCTATTGGTTCAACGTAGCAGAAAGTTCTGAAATTTAGGTCTTTGAGAATGACACCCCCCGGCAGCCCTCAGGGCAAGGGTTGTAAGTTATGCCCTGGGGGCATACAAGATTTTTATTGAAAGTGTTGTCATAGAAACTTCAAAAGGGCTCATTTGATTGGAAATTGAAAGGGCTACTGCTATTTTTAATAGTTGAAAGTGATTGGAGAGTGACTATCGCCCCTCTCACGCCCACCATTTTGCCAAACACATCCAATCAAAATTTCTAGATAGCCATTTTGGTTAACGTAGTTGAAAGTTCTGGAAATTAGGTCTTACAAGATGATGACCACCCTAACAGCCCTTAGGGTAAGGGTTGTAATTTATTACAATCTTAGGGTTGGGTGTCTGTTTGTATCTTGTACAGTAAACACCAAAAGGTTAGTTTTTTTGTTGTTTTTTTTTATTTTCTTTTTTTGTTTAGCACTGAGGACGACTTGGCAGAGGCCCTTGTCGAAACATTTGCTTTTTTTCGCCTTCATGTTTTTGACACTGGCTGACAAAATCCTCGTTTTCTCACCCTTTTTTGGTTTTACTTTCATTTATTCTGTCCTTTCCTCTCTTAACTTTAAGTTGTAATTTATGCCCTGGGGGCATGTAAGGTGTTTATAGAAAGCGTTGTCGTTTCAAAAAGGGCTCATTTGATTGGAAATCGAAAGGCCTAGTGCCCTTTTTAATAGTCGAAAGTGACTGGAAGGCTTGACATTATTTTAGCGAAGATCGATGTGGGTATAGTGGATTATTTTTTGTTGTTTAGACCAGGGCAATTCGTATCGAGGGAGTTGTCGTGGGAACTTCGAAAAGGGCTCATTAGATTGAAAATAGATGGGCTGACACCCTTTTTAATAGTCAAAAGTGATTGGAGGGCAACTAATCCCCCTCCACGCCCAACATTTGCACATTATGTTTAAAAACTAAATGTTGCCTTAACATTAAATTAAAATGTATTACCTGTATTACCCAATAAAGCATCTCAGCAGTATCCCAAGAACGACTGAGGGTATTATGTTCAGACTTTCGGGGCTACTTCTGCTCTTAAAATTTGACCAAATCAAAATAGCGTAAGCGTATTCAAGCTATCAAAGGAAGTAAACATATTTTTTTCCAAATGGTATCAAGTTTTCCATTTCAGGTCAACTAGAGGAGGTATGAAACTAAATTACAACTATTTGTGTCTAGATTTTTAAAAGGGTGTATATTGTTAAAAATTGCAGAAATCTTTTCTCCAGCATACAAATGGCAGGCCAAACTATTAAGTCTTAAAAAAAAGAAAAGATTTAAAACATTATTTTCTTTTCCCCTGAAAAGACTATGTCAATATAAAACGAACAGAAATTAATTAAAAAAACTTTTTCCACAAAATAAGTTTTTCAAAGAAAAGTAAAGAACTCCATTAAACAAAAAATGAGCAAAAATAAAATCAAATAATCTACCAATCGTGAAATTACCCCAGATCAGCATCAATAAATAAATGGAACCCAAAACGAACAGAAATTACAATAAATAATCGAGTCAAACTCAAAACGAGCAGAAATTAACATAAGTTGGGCAAAAAACCCCTATGCCTTCCCAAGACCAGAACATAATTTGCACTTTACTGAAAAAAAATACAAATGAATACACATTGTCAGTTTAATATACATATACTGATATTTAGTAATCAGAATTTTAATATTATTTGATTTATTAGAGTTATAAAAGTAAGACCATTTATACTTTTTCAGTAAAGGGCAAATTTCGTTCTGGCCTTGGAAAGGCAAAGGGGTTTTGTTTCGTACTTCAGCAAAGTTCTGATCGTTTCATGCTTGGTTCTAGTAATAACTTAACAATTGGTCTTTTTTGGATCTTGTATACTCATCTATGCTTATTTGTTATATTTACACGCACTGTCGGGTATTTGAATTCAGTTTTGCGAATTTTTGGTTTAATGGAACTCCTCACTTTTCATTGAAAAACTTATTTTGTGGAAAGTTTTTTTTAATTAACATACAAAAAAAGCTACCCCTTTCCTCATTTACTAAAGTTTGACTTCTGTACAAATTCTTTAAGAACCACTCCTAAAAACAAAATAGCTACTGATTCAATTTAAAGGTATATGGGCTGAAATAAGAGTGATACAAGGCTTTATAAATGAGAAATATATATGGAAGAAGGGGGTGGGTTAAGCTTTTAAAATTAGTTAGCTATTTTTTTTCTATAGTATGAAGACTATACTAAAATATAGATTAAGAGGATGAGAAGCAGAGGCTATGGATAAAATTGCTGAAAAAACAACAAAGGGAGGGAAAGGAATACAAAAATAAAGATACAAACAGGAATGTGGCTAGTAGAAGGAAAAGAATAAAACTAAAGCACAACAAATATTTTGGCTGCACAAAAGAAGGTGTCTTCAATGCTGAGAAAACTTAGGATAAAAACTCAAATAACCAAAATTCAAACAAAATCCAAAAACCAAGAAATAGACACAACAAATATCAATATCTGCAATTTTTGCTACTGTGACTGAGTGTTGCAGAAGCTAATAGAGTTACTTCAATGAGAACACTAAAGCAACTGGATAAAATAAAACTATTTATCCTGTTACAAAATTAGCCTATTGCTTGCGACTACTGCTTCAATTCTCCTATGTATTGTATTTGATCTAGTCCTCAGGTGATTTTGTAAAAACTTTATAACCTGCATTAGCTAATGGTTCACTTTTAAGGAGAACGTTATATATCAGGTCAATATTCAAATTACCTGTATCCTGTATCTCTGTTTATTGAAATACTAGTAAGAAGGTTTTTTTTTGTTTTTAATTGCCTCCCTAATCCACAGTGTGAACCCTCTATTGTTAGAAATGGTTGCGGCATTGTATGTTATGAACAGTGTGATAGAAAATGTGTTCTGTCAAAACTTAAACAAAAGTTTTAGAAGGCTTACTAAATTTCATACCTTTATCTAATTAGTTACAGTGCTTAATAAATTGTTCAACAAATTTTGGGTCAGTTTGACCAATGTAAAACACCACACATAAAAAGGATTCTATACACCTCACCAACCAAATTGCCGCAAGTTAAATCATTCCCAGAATTTAGGAAACTGCTTAATGCTCTAGTTGACTGAAAGCGTCAATATTATATTTGCATAAAATCTGTTTAAGCTTTTCCCCTAGACCAGGTAGACATGGTACAGAAATATAACTTTTAGTCAAATTCAGAATACTATGAAACTAGATTTACTGTAAAATTAGGGGGGGGGGGTAAAGAAAAAAAGGTTCATGCAAAATGTACTAATTATGATTATTCTGCATATTATAAAGTATGAATTGCTTTCTTAACATGTTTCCAAATGTGGAGTTATCTAGACTCATACTGGATTATATAGCAACAGCATAATTAATTTTAAATTCATTTTATTCGGTTGCTTTGGTGCTCTCATTGAAGCTACTCTATTAGCTTCAATGACACTCAGTCACTTTTGTGACAATTGTAGATGTTGATAGTCTATTTGTTGTTTTTATATCTTTGTTTTACCTTAAATTGCAGCTAGGAGCAATCTAAGGATTTCTCCTTGTAGAGCTCTGGCATGATGACTAGTTGTATGCAAGGATCACTGGTGACCAGATGCTGCTCCATCTTTGGTAGCATCCCAATTGAATTTACACTCTCAGGAGGACCACTCAGCATCTAGCCTTTGTTTAAAAACATCAACAGATTCAGTAGTAGCTGTATTATTAGATAATTTGTTACAATTGTTGACAATATGGGTAGAAAAGAATTGAGTATGGACTCTAGATGTTGTAGACTGCTTGACAAGTTTCAGGTGATGACCTCTAGTTCTTGAATTGGTAATAACAGTAGGGAATAATGCTGGGAGAATATTAGCCTTCAATAACTTAAAGGCTAAAATGGCATCCCCTCTATTTCTCCTGTATACAAGTGTAGGGAGTTTCAGCTTTGAACGTCTTACAGGGTAGGGAAGCTCTTACATGCCAGGTATCACTTTAGTGGCACGTCTCAGCACATCTTTAAGAACTTTTATATCTTTTTTAAAAATATGGAGAGGCAAGTGACATTCCAACTTCAAGCTTAGGATGTACAAGTCCCTTATAAAGAAGACTGATAAGCTTAGGACGTACAAGTCCCTTATAAAGATGACTGATGACTTTTGAAGAACAAGTAGAAATGGTATGCTTAATCAAACCCAAGGTTGAACTAGCCCCAGCAGCAGACCTCGTAGCATGAGTGCTAAATTTTAATTCATTGTCAATAGTGACACCAAGATCTTGCTCATTATTTACAGAGGAGAGTGGGTGGTCGAGAGTGGGTGGAGCGGCAAGGATTCTGTTTGCCAAAGTGAATGATATGACACTTGGCAACATTGAATTCAGGAAGCCAGGGCTCAGCCCATTGACCCAGCAGTTGAAGATTATTTTGCAACAGGGCATGATCTTCAAAGGACAAAGCTGGTCCAAGAAGCTTCTGGTCATCTGCATTGATTTACTGCTGATAATGGAAGGAGCATCATTGATGAAAATATTAGATAGTGTAGGACCCAAGACACTTCCCTGAGGAACACCACTCAGAACATGCGTTGAGGAAAAAAGAATACAATCTCCAGAGTCATAAACAACTGAACACATTGGTTTTGCAAATAAAGAAAATCAAGGATCCAGAGCAGGGGTTTCTCTTCAAGCTTAAGTGCGCGCAATTTAATTGCAAGTCATTTGTGACACTCTTTGTCAAAAGCTTTAGAAAAGTCAAGCAGAATCATGTCAGCAGGCACCCCAATATCAAGCAACTTGGTGATGTGATCATATGATTCAAGGAGATTAGTGTCAACAGATCTTCCAGAACAAAAGCCACGTTGTGAACTGTGTAAAACATTGTTTGCATCAAGGTGTTTAACAACTGCAGAATTGATTATTCTTTCAAGGACCTTAACAACTGCTGATGGGTCAATAATTTTCAGTAAGGTCCTTTCTACCTTTTTAAAAAATAGGAATGATATGTGCAGTTTTCCAATCCTGAGGTAGTCTAGAAGATTTAATGATAATTTTAACAGCAGGGAAAGAGGTTGACAAAAAAAGTGTATGACATTTGTGTAGGATACATGGGTGAATGCCATCTGGACCATCAGATTTTTTCAGTTTTAGGGATGTCAGTTCCTTTAGAACCAAAGTATCTGTAATCAGAATTGGTTCCATATTATGTGATACATCATATAAGGGAGGTATAGGATATACAATACTGGAGTTGGACAAAAAAAAACAGAAGAGAAATATTGACTGAAAATTTCAACTTTCAGTTCAGGATCAGCAACTGATTTACTATCATGCAGGATATCTGGGATTGTGCATCTACTGCTACATTTTCGAGTGGCATAATGCCAGAACGATTTAGGGTTATCCTTAACTTCCTCTGCCAGTTTTCCCTCAAACCTTCTCTTCAACACCTTTATTTGGTTTGTTGTTTGATTACAAAAGGATTTGTTGTTTGATTACTAGATAATTTTCTGTGGTCTTATTTTTTCTATAGCGGTTCCATGCTCTGTGTTTTCTATTGATTAGCTTGCTAACTCTAGTAGTTAAAAAAGGGAAATTTTTGCCTGTTTTACCTGAAAAATTCTGGTGGGTAAAATTCTAGTTTAGCTACTTTTGCTATGATGGAAAGGGGTTAGGTTAGGAAAATGAAACTTTCAGTAATGAATCAAGGCCAAAAACATACTCTGGGAAGGTATTGTCAAGCTTCCATGTAAATGTTTTTCTGATTCCTAAGTCTTAGAAATTTGCCTACTTGACAGATCTATACCAATTGAAATCTTGACAAAACAACATTTTACCTTAATTTTCAGTATCAGTTTCTTTTCTTCTTGTTTTAGCTCTTGTTGAAAATACAATTCCTATTATTTGAGTAGAATTTTTGAGTCACATCAATGGGTATTTTCTTAATTTAGAAAATATATTTGCAGATCTTTGAAACCTCATGCATAGGATAAAGCAAAGTTGTGAAGTTAAAAACACTTTTGCTGTACTTAATTTAAGCAGAAGATCAATTTTGCAAGGTTTCACTTTTATAAGACAAAGATTTTTAAAGGTCATCAAAGATTGGGACCCTCTAGAGGGAGAAGGAGTGGAGGGAAAGTTTCATTTTCATAACCTAACCCCTTTCCAAGATAGCAAAAAGTAGCTAAACTAAAATTTTACCCTTGTCCCAGTAAAAGATGAGAATTGGGCTACAACTAGCAATAAAAAAAGAAAGATAGGCAGAACCTTATTGAAAATGTGCTAAAGCATGATGAAGCTACAGGGAAAAATATAGAAAATAATGAAAAAGTTTGTGACACTTGGAATGTAAAAGAACATTTTGTCCATTTGCTGAGGAAGAATTAATATCAGTACTGAAAGGATTAAAAAGTAATAAGGCCCCATTTGCTGAGAGTGAGATAAGCATTTTCTAAATAAGGAGGTTCTGAAGTTAAGAGATCAATTAGGCTACTATACAAAGAAAAGTATCAAGCAGCATTCACCTGCATGTCCAGCTAGAATCCCATGTCTAGGCAACAACCATTCACAAGTAAAATTTAATGCTTAGCTAAAACTACAAATTTAGTTTCAAATAGATTACAGTTGTCATTTCAAGCCAATCAAGACAGCTTAAGCCAGCAAAACTTCCAAAATTGTAATCCCTATTTTTACTGTCATAATGGATGAGATAAGCCAAACAATTGCCTGACCTACATGGCAGGTCTAGCCTATACCTATTCAAATTTGGACAAAACAATATTTTATCTTAATTTTCAGTCATCAGTTTCTTTTCTTCTGGCT
>NC_142805.1:17413827-17462414 GCF_049724085.1 Artemia sp. Qi Xiang Cuo
TTATCATACTGTTCCTTCCTCTTTTGTTTGGCTGTCTCAATTTTTGCATGTCTATAAACTTCATCATTATAATAACACTGTTTGTCACTATCAATTTTTGAATGCCTATAAACTTCATCATTATAATAACGCTGTTTGTCACTATCAATTTTCGCATGCCTGTAAACTTCATCATTATAATAACGCTTTTTGTTACTATCAATTTTCGCATGTCTATAAATTTCATCATTATAACAACGCTGTTTGTCACTATCAATTTTCGCATCTCGATACGCCTTGTCAGTTGAATACCTTTGCTTTTTTCCAAGATGCTAATCTCTGTTTTTTGTATAGTACTGTTTTTTTAAATTACGTATAACTCGCTTAGAAGGCATCTTATTACAAAACAAGAAATAATATTCTTATCTAATTAACACTTCTTAAGACTCGTATCGAGTACCCATAACCTAACAAAAAATAAAAATAATTTTTAAATATTAATTTTCAAATAAATATCTTGAATTGAAATATTCAAACTATTGCTCGGCTACCATGGATATTTTTGCAGTTTACACAAGCTGGAAAGAACGCACAGGCTGATCTTTGTAAATTTAGAAAAATTTTACGAATGTTTTACCGGGATTACGAAAAATATTCAAAATTAAAGATTAAAATTATCTCTGAAAGAATTGATTTTGCTGAAAAGTAAGCTAGAGATGCTTTCGCAAAACTTCATAGTAATATCCAAAAGAAATGTTGCATGTTTAGTGAAAAGCTTCCAAGGTATGGAACGGCAACTGTGGAACAGTTTACAGATGTAATGGGAAATCTTATACATCACTGTTAATATATGGAGGTATAATTGTCCTTTACTTAGTTTCAGCTTAAATTCTATGATCGAGCCTTTATGTAATACTAACTACATCCAACGACTCTGACGTCACTGATCAATATTGTATATAGAAAATTAAGTTTTTCGTAAAAAATAATTAATTTTAAAAAAAATATGAAGCACAAATGGCACTAGATCTAGAGATTTCCTTTAAAATGAGCCATTTAACAACTCTCTACGATGTTCCAGTGCCAAGCTATCTGTGGAAAAGAAGAAGAAGAAGAAAGAAAAAATATCCCGTTTGTGGAGAATAACGTGGTTAAAGTCATTTTTTTTATTTTCAAGCCAATGTATTTTCTTTGTTATTCAAGCCAAAGGGTGGCAAGTTTCCTTTATAGGGGTTTCGGACAAGGCAGTTCTAATGGTGTACTTTTGTTTTGTTCCGACTCTTTTTTCAGGAGTTATGGGTTACTTTAGTATTTACTATGGGGCGTGATCGTCTCTTACTAGGTTGCTAGCTACCGCTGCAATCCGGATATTACGGCTCTTATTAAAACAGAGAGAGAATATGAGGGACTAGTAACTCCAACATGAGTCCGCTTGTACGGTTGGGACAGGGCATCACTTATATGGTTGGACACGGCACCGATTGTAATATAACTCTTGTCGCATGGTGTGCCTGTTGTATGGTGGGCTTGTTGTATGGTGGGCTTGTTGTATGGTGGCAATATTTTATGGTTGGCTCGTTGTATGGTGGTGGGACTTGCCTGAAAAAAACTGCTACACCCATACTACTGAATATCAACCTTGCCTGTCTGAAAATGATTGCTAGGATGTATTTTTCTTTAATATGTGGTTCTCTTTGCTTATACAAAATTCTTTATAAGCTTTTTCACGTTTTATTTTTTGTTTGTTGTGTTTTTTAACCGCTTTTTCTTTGTTTTAATTATGTTGTAAATTTGTTTTAATTAATAGAAATTTTATTTACAAAGGCCTGTGTTTTAAAGAATTGTTGTTTAGGACGAGTCTTCAAGACCTAAGCGTTTACACAATTTAAGCATTTTGTAGTCCCATTTCGCCTTAATTACTAAAAATACATTAAGAACAATCAAGAATATTATCTAGTTACTCCCCGAAAAGGATTACTTAATGAACAGGTTCAATTTCTGGAAATATTTATTCTCCGTCTGCACATCAACTATCAAAGGGTAAGAAACAAGTTATTCTATTAAGCAAAGCATTAGAAATCTCTTTGCGTGCAAGAGGTTATTTCTAGAATACATTAACCAGAACAAAATATTGGAAATGGTCTGTTGGTCCAGGCACCTGAGGCGTTGTTCCATTGGATGGAAATTGATCTTTTGAGTCCTACCAAGGACAAAGAACTAAAGAAAAAAATGTCTTGAAAGAAAGAAAAAACCCTTGAAAAAAAGAAAAAGAAACGCTTTGAACGAAAGAAAAAAAACATGTTGAACGTTTCGAATAAAATAAAATTTCAAAAAGTAACATGTGACAGTAATGCGTGTTGCCATTATGCAACACCCACGTATGCACTGTCATTACATAATATGTGCGCTGTCATTGCGTAAGAAGTGCACCGTAATTGAGTTATTCCTAATAAATCCATGCATGATTACATCACACTAAATAAATCAATTAAGTCACAAACGATGGCGTCGTCCATATTAATAAACCCTTGCATCACTTACAAAAATTAACAACACCTGGGTGTCAAGGGAATCTTGCCAGCTGTGTTGCTTCTAATGCTGAAACAAGATTGCAGCGTCTATTTTTAGCCTGGCCCTTTAAAACAGGGGTTTTGTGGGAATTTTGCCGGCTGTGTCATGGAATCCACAGGGGTGTGTCGTGATGTAACAGGGCATGTCTTTAAAACAGGGCTGCCTTTAAACCCTATGCTAATTCCCTATCTGTTTCATAGAAATGAGAGTGGGGATACTACTGTTGTCACTTACACCAAACGTTTTTGCCTATTTTTGGCTGCAAAAAAGATTACCTTACGTGTACTTCAACTTTAGTAATTTAACTACATACTATGAAAAAGAGCTCAGCCAGACTGACAAGATGCGTTCTATGCTTACAACCCTATGACCATAAACCTTTTTATATAAAAGGCCGTACAAATACGTTAACACATTTTGTCAAGAAACTCAGAAGAAACTGAGGAACTAAATATAGCAACAACCGTAAATAGCGGCCTTTTCTATACAAATATTCTGCCTACTAAAGATATATCATTGCATCAAGGCAAAAATGAATTTTGTGCAAGTCTAATGGGGGGTTTCTTTTAAAAATATGATCGTACTGATGTCTTCTGATGCTTCCTAATACGGAAATTCCAATTAATAATTCAAAGGGGAAATTTAGTCAAGCTCTTGGCTGACGGTTTGCGAGTGGCTTACCTGAGTGGAGGCGGAACTTCTAGAGTGGGGAGCTTAAACTAGTAGTACGAATAGGAAGCTTATATCAACGGCCATACTGAGTCGAAATCAGACTGAAAGGTTTCAGTTTCCCTTAGGAGCGATTGGAGCCACAAGGACTAACAAACTTGAGAAATATTAACACAGAGAGAATAAAATAAGAAAGTAATACATTTATTGTTACTCACATAATTGTCGCAGAGCTTCGGTTATATTGACACGCTTGTAATACGAGACACTAATACAAAATTGTCATCTGGAGCGATGCAACGCAAAAGTTAATGCACTGACAAAAAGTTTTCTCAAAAGTTTATAAACTCACATAACATAAATCATAAGAAAATCTAAGACTTCAATAAGACTGCAATAAGACTCCCATAAGACTCGAAAAAGACTGACTCAAAATTGTTAAGTCCTAACTATCTATTCTTTCCAATTTCGCCTGAGGTTACGTTTGGGCGTTCATTAAAAGCATATCTTACAGTTTCCATTGGTTGTACTATTTGCCCTACATCACTATTGGATAATGATGAACCAATGAGCTACTTGGGTTTAATTAAGATTTATGACTTTTAAGATATCACATTGGAATGCTTCAGAACAAACAAAGCTATACACCGTATCTTTTTGCTTGTAAGGTGTCACTTATTTCCTGGAAGTCTGATGATTTATTTCTGTGAAAATTCTTAAAGGAAAATAGGATTTAATTACATTGAGATGTTTATTTTGATATTATCAGAACGAACAAAGTTTTACACTGTAGCTTTTCGCTAATGAGGATAATAAATCTTAAAGGACAATAGGATTTAATTGCGTTGAGATGTTTATTCTGATATTTTCAGAACGAACAAAGTTTTACACTGTATCTTTATACTAATGAGCTTTTTAATTACATTTAGACACATAGTTCTTTTTCAGAACAATGCAATTAGATTATATCAAAATATTCTGTATCTCGAGTGACTATTTTTTTGTGTAATAAATTCTATCATCTCTTGATGGTTTGGTATTTCAAGCTCTTAAAGATTTAAATTACATTGTTAGTCGCCTGTCATATAAGATTTGGCAAACTGATATTTATTACATACATTGGCGACACAAGGGCGGATTTATTTATTAGATTTTCTGTGGGAAAGATTCTTACGATGTATGTCTGAATTAGATACATTTGTTTCACTATGTTAAATTGGACGCTTGAGTTTTGCTCGATTTGTAGGTTACTTGAATTCTTCACGTTCATGTCTTGGGTTTATATTTTGGGTGGTTTTAATTGGAAGATTTTAAGGTTTTTGAAAATTGATCCCATTACATATCATCCTTCCCATTCTTAACGATGTCCTCATCGTTGTGTTATGCTCTCTCTCTATATTTTCAAAAAAAAATTATTTTTTTTTCTTATTAAGGAATTTATTTTTGTACTCATTACTTGAATTAGCTTTGCATTGGTGAATTTTAATCTACTTGTTTTTTTTCAAATCCCCGACTGCTCTATTAGATTATATATATAACAACATTATTTTAAAGTCCATCACCCACTTACTCGATTTGGCGAAGGGGCCAAAGAGTTTCTATTGACAAACACATTAGGTTATATGATTACATAATAATTATAATTTCCTTCACCTAACACTAAGATTACTTTCACCCGATACGATTATCTTATCACTGAAAATGGTACATATTTGCCTTTTCTAATACTTGACTATACTTCCACTTGACGCTATAATGATACGATTATATTTTTATTTTTTCACTTAATATTAAAATTTCTTCACCTGATATGCTAATACTTCTATATGGTTTCAACTAATTAAGTTCTGTTTTTGTAATTGTTTTATTACTTAACGTGGTATATGTTTGCTACTTCTAATGTTAGTTTATACTTCCACCTTACACTATATTGGTATGATAAGTATCTGACTTCAAAAGCAGGTAACTACATCTAAAATTTTTAACACACTGAAATTAAAATAATTTGCGAGAAAAAGTTTGACACATTAATAGACTTTTAGTTTAATGATTGATTGCAACACTGAGCTTATGTAATTTACACTTATTTTCATTTGTTTTATGAAAAGTTTCTCTATGTTCACTAAAGTTATAAGCTAGATACATAAGATTTCACACTTACTTCATCATTCTACGTGTCTATAATACTCACATACGTTATCACTCTTTCTTTGGGCTTCCATTCAATTTTCTGGGTTGGCTAATTGTTTATGGTTTGTCTTCTAGGTGTTTTGCTTTCTGTCACTTGTTCCTTGGGATAGGTGTTTATGTTGTCCACAAGTATGACTATATGCACAAAATTGTCCGTGCGTGTTTTGTTACGTTATATACGGGGGGTAGATGTTGTAGATTTGTTGAACTGTATCCTGGGTACATAACCCTTTGAATTAATTACATGAAATGGGTATCTTGATTGCTGGACTGGGTAGCTCTTCTTGATCACTTCTATTCTCGGGAAAGTTTAATACTCGTACAGTCTGTGTTTCCCGTTAATTGTTCACGTTCAGTCCATCTTTTATTTGGATTGAGGGCTGTGCTTCAACGTTTATTGTAACTATGGCAGGATCAAAACTTGATCTTAGGGCCTTGGCTCGACGCATTGTCTTTTATTCCCCGTTAAATGATGCACAATCATTGAGGGCTTGATTATGGAGGTTAAAACAATAAAAACAGGTTGGTTTTCTTCTCTGAACACTTCATTTTGGGAAAATTTCAGCACGTACAGTTTACATTTCCCATTAAATTGATCGCGTTTGGTTCTTCTTCTCATGGTGGATGGATTGGTTTTGTGACATCTAATAATGACTGGATAGAGTCAAAACTTCAACTTTTGATCTTGGTTAACATATTGTCTCTGATATGGGGCTTAAGATATATAGTCTTTGAGGGACTGACTCTAGGGTTATTCTTGTCGCTCCAAATATTAAATCTTAAGGACCTTGCCGTCTAAGGATAGTTATTAGACGGGTATTTATGCAGTTTTACGACATGACTGGTCGAGGCGGTTCTCTAGGTAATGATTAATTCATATATATATGTCTATATGGGGTCCTTGGTTTGGCGAAATTGCTTGAGATAAAGTTACCTGGTACAAGGTTTTGGTGATTTGGATTTGTCGTCAGGGTATCGTCTTCATATATTTCCTTGGTGAGTACTTGTCGGTGGTTGACGAATGATGAGAGTAGATGCTACTGGGTTGTATCCGTGTTGCATGCTGGTACACCAATAATTAATCTGCACTGATTACTCTGATTCCTAGAATATAAATATCTGGGCAGAATCATATGCTCTTTATAATTACACAAGTTAAAAAATATATAACAACAATAATACTCAATTTATATACAATTATATGGGGACTATTGTTTTAAATATTAGTCGCGATTACTGGTATTAACAATATCAATCTAGTATGGGTACAATTAAATTCAACGATAGAAAAAATAAGGGCATATTTCATGCTTTTACATGCAAGTTGCCGCACTCATTAGATTACTATGATATAAGCAAAGTAATCTTAAGAAAAATGATTATGTTTACAAAAAAATAACACTACAAGATTTTCAAGATTGGTGATTATGTGTATACGCGTACACATGTGCGTTTGGCACATGTTCTATATTCAATACATTTTTTTTTAATATTTTTCAACACTTGTCTACCTTGGCATATAATTTTTCTAACATACGAGGTAGGTTACATGGTTTTATATGAGAGGTCTTGATTTATTATAATTTTCAAATCTTTATTGTTTATGCGCGTCCATGCCGCTGAAGAAATATATCTTTGCAGCTGCAAGGGTTTGCAAAAAAAAAAATAAGTGGAAATTTGGGATTGGACATGGCACGAATGAGGACCTCTATTCCCATTCGCTCGATCACGTCCTCCCTTACTTTTTTTTTATCTTAAGGGTTATCAGGGAGTTCTGGGTTTAGGTTTTGCATCTCGCTCGGCTCGATGTGATCCGACTTTTCTCTTTTTCTACGTGTTATTCTCAACATTCTTCCGTAATTTAGGTTCAATGCAATTCGTATAGAATATGAGATTATGAATACGAATCCTATCGTCAGGAGGGTATGCCACCAAAAATTTGTCGAAAATAGTCCGTATCTTCTTTCTACATACGTCAGTCTTTGATCTTCATTAGTAAATAGGGGAATTTGAGAGTCTAAGGCTTCTTTTATTTTTGTTAGTGGTAAGGTTCCCTTGATATTCTCTATTTTTGACCATATCGTGGCCCTTATTTCTTCCTTTTCAATATTGAGAATTGTATACGATAGATCGACTGGTTGGAAACTGTTTATCTTGGGACTTATTATATTCGTGCTTGTTGTTATTAGTGGTGTTTGCACAGTTGCTTCCTTGGTCACCAGTCGGCATCCTTGCTTTATTGTTATTGTTCACACGTCTTCTAATAGTAGTTCGGTTCTGTAGCTTGGATCGATTCTTTCTGTGTTATTATAACATGAGATAGTCCCAACTGTTTCTTTTGGAACAGAAAACAGCCACAGATCATTTCTAAGGTGAATAAATATTTCTATTTTAGTACTGCCTACTAGCGCTTCGCATGAGTTGGGAATTTCTTCTTGTTGAGTTTCTTTTAAAAATATATCCAACATACATGATCCGGGTTTTACGTTGTAAATGGGCAGTGTTAGTTGACATACTAGGTTTTTGAATACTACACATTCCTTCAGGTCCTGTGGATTTGCTAAGGCATATTTCCTCCTATCTTGATCGACTAGCAAGTATTCTGCTTCGGGGGTGATAGTCATGAACGAATTTGTTGTACCTATGTTGGCTGGAAACGTGGAAATTTTATACAAGTCATATATTGATTGTTGATTTATTAACGGGATTGTTATTACTGCAAATAATTGTTCGTTTATTTCTGTTATGTGAACCTTCAGCTTGGTGTAATAGTGGAATAAGTTTGCTACTTCCGGTTCTGTTGGTAGATGTAGTCCGAACGTTAAATGTGTTTTTATTTCATCCAAGACTTTTTAGGTTCGAAAGATCCCCTAGGTCGTATGATAAAGGTCCGCCGGTATGGGCGAACAATGCGACTTCGAATGTGCTAACATCAGTCGTCAGACTAAGTAACGACAGTGTTACTATGTCTAGAGATCCCATGGTGAGGCTCGAATCGGTCATAACGCGATCTACCTAATTTTTTTAAATAATTCAATATGCTTACTGCCTTTGATATTTTCTTCGAGATTGCCTCAATTTTGTGTCTCTGGTAATTGGCTATACTGGCTTGTATTTTTTAGACATGTAAGGTTACGTTCATGGCATTATTAAGTTTTGCTACGTTTTCCTTAGTATATTTAGATCTTCCTCAGTTGGAAGGCCAAATAAGCGCGAGGCTATTTCTCCCACGATAGGTATTAGACTAACTGATCTGCGGTATTTGCTTCTTCTAAAAAATACTTCGAAAATTCTTGTGGTACTTTGTTTTAATTTTCGTATTTCTGTATTGAATAATTCAAATAGTGCTTGCAGTCTCTGTCTATATAATATTAGGAAAGACTGGTGAATCGATACTCTTAGAGCGTTTTTCTCGTTTAGCTCAGGTAATGGTTCGATATCTTCTTTTGCTGGCTCATCAGCCATTGCTAATCTAGCACAAGTACGTATGCGGTCTATTATCTAACATCTCTTGTGTGGGTAATCGTCTTCCTCCTCTCTTTTGGTTTTATCTTTCTTTTCTGCTGGTTTAATCGCTTTTACCTTTATCGTTTGTATTTCGGTATGCCTTACTGGGAGTCTTGCTCTTAAGCCTTTATTAAATACGCCAATCGACTGGGTGCTGTAAAACATGGGTCCAGTTGACCACGTCCATTTTGTAAGTATCGTGGGTCTTAAATAACTTATTGTAGTCAAATTTCTTGGTGAGTAGTTGCTTAGTGCTACTATTTCTGGGTCTGTGCTCGTCGTAGCTTCCGACATTGAAGATTGCATGTATCTTGCCGGAGTCCCATACGTGGGCGTGTTTTTCTCGTTGGCTTTTCTGTTTTTTTCAGTGGCCTTTTAATTTTTATAATCTTGTTGTGTATTTGATAATTTTAATTACTTTAGGTTAATAATTTGCTTGTAATCCTTTTCAGTTGTGAGTTTTGATATTATCCGCTTCGTAACATTTTGTTCAGCATGATTTTGCCATAATTCCTTGAGAAAAGTCCATAGGCTTGGTATTTCATTTAGCATTGCGTAGTTTCCATCATAAAGTTTATTTTTCCTGGAAGTAGTCAAGGGGAAACTCGTGGTGGATTTAATTGTAGTAAGTTCACTCATGGAACTATCCACATTATTTAATGCTCTCCTTCTTCGGCTTTCGTTCTTGTTAAATCCTAGAGCCTTGTCAATTTCTGCCATTTTCTTGTCGAAATCTTCCACTATGAATTTCGACTTTAATTTGGGAAGAATGGGAGGTAGATTTCCTGTATTTTGCTTGTGGTGCATGTCTTTCGTGGCCTGCCAGCTTTTGTCCGATCTTAAGAATTGGAATATAGAATCCTTTAATTCATTGGTGTTTTTCTCCAGTCTCATTACCTGTTGAAATAGGGTTTCAAACGGTTTGGGATCCAGTTTCATAAATATTTTCCAAGCATTATGGCTTGCAAGTAACGAGTTTCCACGTTTGAAGATTACTCCATGTTTTACGATGTCTTGGGCTATGGCTTGGGAAAAGAGGATTGTTATGACTTTTGTTATCCACATCCTTTTTGCTGTTTCTGGAATTAATATTTCATTAGACATTATACAGGAAAACTTCTTATGATTGGTAATTGAACGAGAACGTAGATTTTTTATTATTTGTTTTTTTTTTTGAGAAGGAGACAAGGTACTAATTTTGATCTTATGTTTATACTATTTTATGATAATTTTTATATCCCGAAGGAAACAAGGTGAGAATAAGATTTGTTGTCGTACAGTTGTTACTTTCTTTACGGTTATCATACTGTTGCTTCTTAGGCTGGGGGGGATAGATATCTCATTTGTTTTCATACGAAGATTTATTCTTCAACAAAAAAAAATGCGCTCGTTACTTAATATTTCGATTGGGACAACTTTTTTGATTTTTTGACTACTTTTGATTTTGATTCATAAGTTTTAATTCTTTTAAATACAATCTCATTACTTCTCGCTCTATATAGTACACTTTGTGGTTTGAGGTTATAAATCGATAGATGACCGAACCTAGGACACGGATTTGATCCCCGTGCCCGGAGGTAAATTGTCTCACCAAGCGATCCCCTGTGATCCTCGGGTTTATTATTCCGGGGGGGGGGGGGCTACCCAAGATTACGTTTACATGTCCCGGGTAAGGCTAGGATGGCGATCTACCGCACTTTCTCTTTTATGAGTGAATTTGTAATATATTTTTTTTATTTTTTTTTTATTATTTATTAGGGAAACACTATATTCTTGGCTAGTGGAAATATAGAATTTTTACCTCGTAGGAATATATATATTTTTACCTCTTTCTTTTGAGTTCAACTAATTCCCGCGTTTGATATTCCCTAGTTTTCCGTATCTTCTGGTAGTAGTTGTGTATTGGGTATTCCTTGTGGTGCAGAGACTTCCGAGGAATTGTGGCCCGTAGTAACATTCTCTTGGGCGTCAGGGTACTGGGTCCTCGTAATTATATTATTGTCTGTTGGAGGATTCTGTAGGTTAGTTTCCATTTGGGATTTCATGTGGTGCTGACGAGCTTGATTTGGAATCGCAAAGTATGCAGGTTGGAATGGTCCTTCGTTGTAGCTGTTTGTAAGGAGATTTTCAAAATGGGGACTGAGGGGTAGGTCAATTTCAACAGTAAAATATGTTGCAACCATTTTTTCTAGATTTAAGCAGAAATCTCTTTGTTTCTGAAGTTCTTCGGTAATTTTGGCATGGTTCTCCTTTAGTTGTTTCTCTAAGCTGTCCTGTTGCAGCTGAATTATTTCTTTTTGTGCTTTTAGGTGGTCGTATTTATGCCGCAAGTCTTGAATCTTTGCTCGTTGGGGTGCCAGGGCTTCTTGTACTGTCATCGTCGTGGACAGAACAGTACTGTTTCTATAATCTTGTACTTTTTTACCAATTTCCTGCATTTTATCGTATAATACTTGTAATTTTAGGATCTGGTCGGGATAATTATATCCCTCGACAAGCGTGGCGTCGCTTATTGATTCCATTTCATTCTGGATTTTGGCGGTCTGCTCTCTAACTTCCATAAACTGAGTTTCAATCAACATATCTATTTGCTTCGCTATCAAGACTTCATTTATTATTTTGTTCATTCTTTCTTAGGGAGCCTTTAATTCCCTGAGAGATTTAAGTGTGGCTTCTATCTTATTCTCGATTTTCAATCCTTCTACTACTAATTGTGCCGAGTCATCGAGAAGTTTTTATCTTATTTGAAATAGTTGATACATATTTGTTCTGTCAGTAACGGGGTTGTACTGGGTATTTTTCTTTCGGAGGAGGGTTTTAACAATTCTTGTTCTTATTCTATCTTCGGGGTTCTTTACCAAGCCGGGATTTAGTTTATCTGGAAAAATTAACTATTGACTTATTTCGACCTTTTATGGGTGACTTTCATTGTGATGTCTTACTCATATATTCTTGTTTTAAGTTTTTTTTTTCAAACTGCTCAATTCGATTTAGTATTACTTTATAAGTTTTTTGGGTACTTGTTTCCTAGACATATTTCCATTTATCGGGTTTCCTGCTTATTCTGCCAGACTTCGTGGTAACCTCCTGTTCGTTTTCTGGCGTTTTACTCTTTTTTGACTTTCCCATGTAGATTAGGTCAAATATCTTGTATTGTTTAAAAAGGAATTTCTGGACTTTTGCCTTAGCCTGTTGTGCATGGGCGGTAGCCGAAGTAGGTTTTTGTTTTTGTGCGTCTTGGGGCTCATCTTCAGATTCAGTAGAACTAGTTTCTGACGATTCATCATTAGGGCTTTCTGGGGTTGTCTTTTGAGATTTTGGGGTATCACCCGCTCTTGCTTCATATATCTCATCTCCTCTGGAGGTAGAAGGTTTATTTTCCATTTCCCCACGCTGAAGTCCTGTTTCGGGTGAGTTAGAAGATTCCTGGGAACTCTGGGAGGAGTCAAATACCTTTGGAGAATGTCTCCACTGCTTGAATGCCATATCTTCCGGGGGGTGAGGTGTATTTCGTAGCATGGTCTGTTTCCAGGAGTGAGATTCCTTGGGTTTTGTTTTAGACACCGTTATGTGATGATATTGTCCCAGGTTTTCATCTTCAGGGTGTTCTTGTGTCCAAGGCAGGGTACTTTGCCTTGTTTTTATCGGATAACTAATAATGTCCATGCCCTCTCAAGCTTTTTGTATTTGTATCCCTAGGGGGAGTCTTCCTCCTTTTTGCACCTGGGGTTTCCAGAGCTCTGTTTAATTCCTCCTGTAGCGACAGGGGTCTTTCTATTGGGGTTGCTGGAGATACCATGTCATCAGGAAATCTTTTGGTGGGATATGGGGTCGAAATTCTATCTGGAAAAAATTGAGTTTTTGGGGATAGCGTATAATCTAATTCTTCCTCCGAGCTTTCTGTGGATGAACCTTCTGGACCTTTTGGGGTTCTTGCAGGTATGGGTATTAAGGGTTTTCTTTTGGGGATGACTAAATTTTTCATGGCTAAAAATTCTTCAAAATCTTCCTCTTCGCTATGGTTTTCAAAGTAGTTTTGTTTGAAAATAAAGGGTTTTAATTCGGATGGCCTTGACTTAGGAAATGGATTTTCCGCGTTTGATGAATCTGAAGATGAGGGTTCGGGTGCCCACTTAATGGGGTATTTGGCACCTTTCATACGGCTTACATGTGCTTTGTATGTTCTTCCGTTTTCTGGCTTTATCATTTTAAAAGTAAAATCGTTGTCATATTTTTTGATTATTCTGTAGGGTCCTGAATATTTATTGGAAAGTTTTTTGCCTTCCAGTTTAGCTTCAATTTTCAGATAGACACGGTCTATCTAGGTTAGCCTACATACGCGCGCGTACGTAGGTTAGCCTAACCTAGATTAATATAACCTAAAATAACCTAACTTAAAATAATCTAACTTAATATGACCTAACTTAAACTATCTGCGCGCGTCCTTATGCTAACCAGACATAATCTAACTTAACCTAACCTAACAATAATTTTTATGATTTCGCGTGTTTTCGCAAGAAAATAGCTTGTTTTTAGCAAACTTAGCCATATCGAGTTGAAACTCTGCATAAATATCTTCATTTAAGCCTAATTGCGTAGGTGCTTAAGGAACATTCAACATTTTTTTCTGATTGCATGTTTGTTCTAAAGAAAATATCTTGTTTTTAGCGAACTTAGCAATAGCGTGTTTAAACTCTTATTTCATTTCTTCACTTTTATTATTATTGCTTAGTTAATTAATGACCCTTTATACTTTTTTATGAGTTTGCGTGTTTTCTCAATTATGATAGCAAGTTGAACTAGAACTTTTTATCTTCCGGGGAAATTTAAAATTGAAGTAGAACTTTTTATCTTCCGTGAAAATAATCACAAGCATGTCGTTAATTTTCTATAACCCACCGAAAAAATTAGAATTGAACTTTAAATTTCTTTATGTCTTTGTGAAACAAGCAACTGAAGTGTAATATTTGTGTTTTTACTGAAAAAATTAGACTGGAAGAATGGTAAGTGTTAGAGTTCTGAAGATAACATAGACTGTTCTCGACTTTATTGAGAAAATTTTAAAATTTAATATAACTTTTTATCTAAAGGGACAATAATCTCAATTCGTTACTTGATTTTTCTATCTTCCACCGAAAAATTTAGAATTGAACTTTGAATTTCTTTATGTCTGTGCTAAATAAAGCACTGAAGTGTTAGATTTTTGTTTTATCTGGATACCTGAGAATAGAAGTGTGTTCATTGAGAAAATTCAGACGAGAACTTGAACTTTCCTTGACTTCTTTTAGAAAATTTTAAATTGAACTAGAACTTTTTATTTTCAGGGAAAATATTCACTGGTATGTTCTTACTTTTTCTATCTTCCACATAAAAATTTAAAATTGAACTCTGAATTTTTTTATGTCTTTATGAAATATAGAACTGAAGTGGAAGATTTTTATTTTCTCTGGTGTAATTAGAATTGATTTTTTTTATTTAGTAATATTCTGTAGAGTCGTTGAACCTTTATTCAATTCGTTGAGGAAATTTTAAATTGAACTAGAAATTTTTATGGTCCGTGAAAATAATCACAAGTATTGCATTGATTTTTCTATCTTCCACCGAAAAATTGGAATATTACTTTAAATTTCTTTATGTCTTTGTGAAATAAATGACTGAAGTGGAAGATTTTTGTTTTCTCTTAAAAAATTAGAATTTAAGCGTGTTATTTGTTAATATTCATAATAGAACTTGTAATTTCCTTTAATTAATTGAGTAAACTGTAAATTTAACTAGAACTTTTTATCTTCCGGAAAAATATTCACAAGTATGGTATTACTTTTTCCATCTTCCACCGAAAAATTTAGAATTGAACTTTAAATTTCTTTATGTCTTTGTGAAATAAAGAACTGTAGTGGAAGATTTTTATTTTCTCTGTTTAAATTAGAATAGAATTTTTTTCTCTGGTAAAATTAATAAGAGTACTTGAACCTAAGTTGTCTTCTTAGTTGAAATTGTAAATTGAACTAGAACTTTTTATCGTCAGTTAAAATATTCACAAGTATGGTATTGCTTTTTCTCTCGTCCAACGAAAAATTTAGAATTTTAATATGAATTTATTCATGTCTTTATTAACTAAGTAGATGAATGTTTAGATTTTTATGATATCTGGTGACATTAGAATTTACTTTAATTATGTTGTAAAATTCAGAAGTGAAGTTTAAATTCACTTAACTTCGTCTATAACATTTATAATTGAAATAGAACTTCTTATCGTACGGGAATATATACACATGTAGGGTGTTGCTTTTTCTATCTTCCTCCGAAAAATTTAGAATTGTACTTTGAATTTCTTTATGTCTTTTCGAAATAACGAACTGAAGTGTAAGATTTTTTTTTTCTCTGGAGAAATTAGAATTGAAGTGTGTTCATTGTTAAATTTCAGAAGAGAACTTGAACTTTCCTTGACTTCGTTGAGAAAATTTTAAATTGAACTAGAACTTTTTATCTTCCGTGAAAATATTCACAGGTATGGAATTTCTATTTCTATCGTCCTCCTAAAAATTTATAATTGAACTTTAAATTTATTTATGTCTTTGTGAAATAAAGAACTGAAGTGGAAGAATTTTATTTTCTCTGTTGAAATTAGAATTGAATTTTTTTCTCTGTTAAAATTCAGAAGAGAACTTGAATTTTTCTTGAGTTCGTTGAGGAAATTGTAAATTGAACTAGAACTTTTCATCTTGCGGGGAAATATTCACTAGTATGGTATTACTTTTTCTATCCTACACCGAAAAATTTAGAATTGAACTATAAATTTCTTTATGTCATTATGAAATAAAGAACTTAAGTTTAAGAATTTTAGCTTATCTTGTTAAATTAGAATTGAATGTATTTATTTTTTAAAATTCTGAAGAGAACTTGAATTTCTCATCAGTTCTTCGAGGAAATTTTAAATTTAACGATAACATTGGATTTTCCTTTGCACTATAAGCAAGTTGTGTAGTTCTTTTTCTAACGTCCTCCGAAAAATTTAGTATTTAAATTTGAATTACATTCGGACTGTGTGAAATAAAGATCTTTATAGTTATTGTGACATTGTATCTTGTGTAATTATACAAGGATTGCTGTATATGAGAAACTTCAGTCGAGAAATTCAAAGTTAATGGAAGAAAATTTAACGAGTTTAAATTGTAATCTAACTTTTTATCTTCCGTGAAAATATTCACAAGTATGGTATTACTTTTTCTATCTTCCACCGAAAAATTTAGAATTGAACTTTGAATTTCTTTATGTCTTTGCTAAATATTGAACTTAAGTGTAAGATTTTTTGTGTTTCTTTATAAATGAGAATTTAAGTGTGTTCATTTTGAAATTTCATAAGAGAACTTTAACGGTACCTGACGTCGTTTAGAAAATATTAAATTGAACTAGAACATTTTATGGTCCGGGAAAATATTCACTGGTAGGGTATTACTTTTCTATCTTACATATAAAAATTAAGAATTTTAACTTGAATTTATTTATGTCTTTGTGAAATATAAACATGAAGTGTAAGATTTTTTTTTTATATGGTGAAATTAGAATTGAATTTTGTTCTTTAGTAAAATTCAGAAGAGAACTTGAACCTTTCTTCACTTCATTGAGTAAATTGTAAATTGAACTAGAACTTTTTATCTTCCGGGAAAATATTCACAAGTATGGTATTGCTTTTTCTATCTTCCACCGAAAAATTTAGAATTGTACTTTAAATTTCTTTATGTCTTTGTGAAATAAAGAACTGAAGTGGAAGATTTTTGTTTTCTCTGAAAAAATTAGCATTGAAGTGTGTTCTTTGGTAAAGTTCAGAAGAGAACTTGAACTTTTCTTCACTTCGTTGATTCAATTTTAACTTGAACTAGAACTTGTTATCGTCCAGGAAAATATTCAAACGTATAGTATTTCTTTTTCTATCTTCCAACGAAAAATTAGGCTAGAAATTTAAATTTCTTTATTTCTTTGTGAAATAAAGAACTGAAGTGGAAGATTTTTTTTTTCTCTGGAGATATTAGAATTGAAGCATATTATTTGGTTAAAAGACATTCGAGAAAATTTAAGGTCATTTTATTCAATTTGGTATTATTTAATGTATCTGTAACTTTTTATCTTACGGGGAAATTTAAACAAGTCTGCGCTTGGTTTTTCTACCGTTCTCATAAAAATTTAGACATTTAATTTAAATTTCTGTATTTCTTTGTGAAATAGAGAAATTAGGTGGAAGATTTTTATTTTCTCTGGCGAAATTAGAATTGAATTGTGTTCTTTACTAAAATTCAGAAGAGAACTTGAACTTTTCTTCACTTCGTTGAGGAAATTGTAAATTGAACTAGAACTTTTTACTTACCGGGAAAATATTAACAAGTATAGTATTACTTTTTCTATCGTCCTCCTCCAAATTTGACTTGAACTTTAGATTTCTTTATGTCAATGTGAAATAAGTAGATTAAGTGAAAGATTTTTATTTCCTCTGGAAAAATTATAAATTTATTGTGTTATTTTGTAAAATTCACAAGGTAGATTGAATTATTCTTCACTTCGTTAAGAAAATTTAAAATTGAACAGAAACTTTTCATCTTCCATTAAAATATTCACAAGAATGGTCTTACTTTTTCTTATCTTCCACCGGAAAAATTAGAATTGAACTTTAAATTTCTTTATGTCTTTGTGAAATAAAGAACTTAAGTGGAAGATTTTTGTTTTCTCTGAAGAAATTAGCATTGAAGTGTGTTCTTTGGTAAAGTTCAGAAGAGAACTTGAACTTTTCTTCACTTCGTTGGGAAAATTTAAAATTGAACAAGAACTTTTCATTTTTCGTGAAAATATTCACAAGTATGGTGTTACTTTTTCTATCTTCCACCGAAAAATTAGAATTGTACTTTAAATTTCTTTATGTCTTTGTGACATAAAGAACTGAAGTGGAAGATTTTGTTTTCTCTGGAGAAATTAGAATTGGAGCGTGTTCTTTGGTAAAATTTAGAAGAGATCATAAACTTTTCTTCACTTCATTGAGAAAATTGTAAATTGAACTAGAACTTTTTATCTTCCGGGAAAATATTCACAAGTATGGTATTGCTTTTTCTATCTTCCACCGGAAAATTAGAATTGAACTTTAAATTTCTTTATGTCATTGTGAAATAAAGAACTTAAGTAGAAGATTTTTGTTTTCTCTGAAGACATTAGAATTGTCTTGTGTTCTTTGGTACAGTTAAGAAGAGAACTTTAACTTTTCTTCAATTCTTTGTGAAAATTTAGAATTGAACAAGAACTTTTTATTTTTCATGAAAATATTCACAAGTACGGTATTACTTTTTCTATCTTCCACCGTAAAATTAGAAATGAACTTTAAATTTCTTTATGTCATTGTGAAATAAGGAACTTAAGTGGAAGATTTTTGTTTTCTCTGAAAAAATTAGAATTGAAGCATGTTCTGTGGTAGAATTCAGAAGAGAACTTGAATTTTACTTCACTTCATTGAGGAAATTTTAAATTGAACTAGAACTTTTTATCTTCAGGGAAACTATTCACAGGTATGTTATTACTTTTCCTATCTTCCTCCGAAAAATTTAGAATTGAACTTTAAATTTCTTTATTTCTTTGTGAAATAAAGAACTGAAGTGGAATATTTTTATTGTCTCTGACAAAATTAGACATGAAGATTGTTCTTTTGTAAAATTCAGAAGAGAACTTGAAATTTAATTGACTTCATTGAGTATAGTGTAACTTGACCTAGACCTTTTTATCTTCCGTGAAAATATTCACAAGTATGGTATTGCTTTTTCTATCTTCCTTCGAAAAATTAGAATTGAACTTTGAATTTCTGTATGTCTTTGTGAAATAGAGAACTGAAGTGTAAGATTTTTGTTTTCTCTGTTTAAATTAGAATTTAATTGTGTTCTTTATTATAAGTAATAATATAACGTTAACTGACCGTGTATTCGGTGTTGAATCTTCAAAATTAAAGATAACTTTTTATCTTCCAGGGATTTAAACATTAGTATTGTCGTGCTTTTTATATATTTATCATATAAATTTAGACATTTAATTAGAATATCCTAATGTATTTGTGACATATATAACTCAATAGTACGATTTTGTTTTCTCTGGAGAAATTAGAATTGAAGCACGTTCTTTGGTAAAATTCAGAAGAAAACTTGAACTTTTTTTATCTTCTGCGAAAAATTTGGAGCTTTATTTTAAATTTTTCATCTCTTCGAGACAGATCTGACCTAAAGAGGAAAATTTTTATATTATTTGGAAAATTAGAATTGATTAAAATCTAATTTCTTTTTAAGTGAGAACGTGGGTGAAAAAGATAAGTATTTCAAGTCGGAGAATAGGTTTAGGAGGGACATTAAGAAAGGAACTTGCTCTGAAAAGATATAATAAAGCCATAAAAAGTGTTAAAAATGGAGAGGGGGCTCTTTGGAGGGGCCCGGGGAGGGCGTGTGGGGAATCCAGGAGGCCCTTGAGGACCGGGGTGTCCTTGGTGACCCCGTGGGGCCTTGGGGGCCTGGGTGCGGGCCTTGGGGGGCCAGGGGGGGGGCTGTGGGGGCTGGGAGGGCCTTTGCGGGCCCAGGGCGTCTTGGGGCGCCGGGTGGACCTTGGGGGCCGGGGGGAGGGCCTTTGGGGGTTCGGGGGCCCTTTGGGAGCCTGGGGGGCCTTTGGGGACCGGGATGCGCCTTTGGGGGTCTGGGGAGGGTCTTTGCACGTCTGAGAGGGTCCTTGAGGACCGACTGGTCCTTTGGGAGCCCGGTGAACCTTTGAGGCCCAGGGGATGGCCTGGGGGGGGCCGGGGAGACCTTGTGCACAGTGTGGGACCGTTGGGGACCGGGGGGTCCGGGGGGGGTCTGGGCGACCCGTGAGGACCTGGGGAGGACCTTTGGGGTCCGGGGGACCCGTTGGGAGCCCGGTGGTCCCTTTGGGAGCCCGGCGGACCTTTGGGGACCAGGTGCGGACCTGCGGGGGTCCAGTGGGTCCTTTGGGAGCCTGGGGGTCCTTTGCGGACCGGTGGCGTCCGGCGGGGTTGTGGTAGAGCGATGGGGGTCCGTTGGGAGCCCTGGGAGCCCGGGGAGAGCCGTGGGGGACCAGGGGAGGGGGTTGAGGGGGCGGGTGGGCCGGTGGGGACTGGGGTGGGCCTTTGGGGGGCTCGGGTATGGCCTGTTGAGGGTGGGGGGCCCTTTGGGGGCGGGGGGGCTCTGGGGGACCGGGTGAGGGCCCTGGGGGGGCGGGGGGGCCTTTGAGGAGCCGGAGGGGCAGTGGGGGACAGGATGCGGGCCTTTAGGGGTCCGGGGGTCCTTTGGAAGCCCAGTGAACCTTTGAGGACGGTGGGCTTTCTTGGGGGTTGAGGTAGGGGGACGGGACTCCTTTGGGGTTGGGGTCGGGGGAGCGGAACCCTTGGGGGTGGGGTATGGGGATCGGAACCCTTCGGGGTTGGGTTGGGGGATCGGAACCCTTGGGGTTGGGTCGGGGGATTGGAAGCCGTTGGGGTTGGGGGAGGGGGATCGAAACCCTTCGGGGTTGGGTATGGGGATCGGAACCCTTCGGGGTTGGGTAGGGGGATCGGAACCCTTGGGGTTGGG
Organism: Artemia sp. Qi Xiang Cuo; assembly: GCF_049724085.1. Classification (NCBI taxonomy): domain Eukaryota; kingdom Metazoa; phylum Arthropoda; class Branchiopoda; order Anostraca; family Artemiidae; genus Artemia; species Artemia sp. Qi Xiang Cuo. Next base: position 17,434,341 of record NC_142805.1, read on the forward strand.
TAGGGGGATTGGAAGCCTTTGGGGTTGGGTAGGGGGATTGGAAGCCTTTGGGGTTGTGGTAGAGGACATCACAACACTGTTCAAATGGAACTTGTGTATTTTAAGGACCACAGAGTTTCTCCCTCAAAATCTCTTCAAAAATCACCTTTTAAAATGTCTCTAGCTGTTTCGCCGAAATAGTTCCATAAAATAGCTAAAACTATTTCGCCAAAATTAACCCTAAACGGAATTTCGCCATGTTCCTTTTGTTTGGCATCTCTGCGCCAATGCATTTCAAATTATTTGGAAACCTTTTCGCGCGCTAAGATCAATACGTCTGCTCGGAAACGATTCTCTTGTTAGAAACAACAAATTAAGTTCCCTTTCGTGAATCAAGTCTCTTTAGAACAATAAATTAATTCCACTTTCGTGTCAATAAATCAATCATGACGTCATCTGTCAGACTTTAAACTTTGTCTCGGAGACAATTCTCTTTGGAAATGTATCAAAGACATTAATTAACTTGACGTCATCTGTCGGACATTCCCTGGAAACAATTTGATTAATGACTGTCAGCACAGGTGTTCCAAATTCCGGGACGGCATAACATTCGCTGAGAGCGTGCCAAAAACACACCTGGAGAAAGAGGTCATGGAGAAAGAGGTCATTGACCCTGTCCTCATTAAACTATGTAAAAAAGTTGTAGGTGGCAGCAGGGGTGAGTCCTGGGAGATATTATGGCATCTCTACTGACCTAGGCTATCTACTTTTAACATCATAACTCCACCCAGAGCAACTACTAATAACACTACCTAGGCAAATGATTACTACCTAGGCAACTCTTCTCGATAATGGGCAACGAGAAATAAAAACACCCTAGGCCTAGGCTCTCTACTTTTAACATTATAACCCGACCCAGAGCAATTACTAATAATTCCACCTAGGCAAATGATTACTACCTATGCGACTCTCTTCGTTACTGGGTAACGAGAAAAAAAAACCCTAGACCTAGGCTATCTACTTTTAACATCATAACTCCACCCAGAGTCATTACTAATAATTCCACCTTGGCAAATGATTACTACCTAGGCAACTCTTCTCGATACTGGGCAACGAGAAAAAAAAACACCCTAGGCCTAAGCTATATACTTTTAACATCATAACTCCACCCAGAGCAACTACTAATAACACAACCTAGGCAAATGATTACTACCTAGGCAACTCTTCTCGATAATGGGCAACGAGAAATAAAAACACCCTAGGCCTAGGCTCTCTACTTTTAACATTATAACCCGACCCAGAGCAATTACTAATAATTCCACCTAGGCAAATGATTACTACCTATGCGACTCTCTTCGTTACTGGGTAACGAGAAAAAAAAACCCTAGACCTAGGCTATCTACTTTTAACATCATAACTCCACCCAGAGTCATTACTAATAATTCCACCTTGGCAAATGATTACTACCTAGGCAACTCTTCTCGATACTGGGCAACGAGAAAAAAAAACACCCTAGGCCTAAGCTATATACTTTTAACATCATAACTCCACCCAGAGCAACTACTAATAACACTACCTAGGCAAATGATTACTACCTAGGCAACTCTTCTCGATACTGGGCAACGAGAAATAAAAACACCCTAGGCCTAGGCTCTCTACTTTTAACATTATAACCCGACCCAGAGCAATTACTAATAATTCCACCTAGGCAAATGATTACTACCTATGCGACTCTCTTCGTTACTGGGTAACGAGAAAAAAAACCCTAGACCTAGGCTATCTACTTTTAACATCATAACTCCACCCAGAGCAACTACTAATAACACTACCTAGGCAAATGATTACTACCTAGGCCACTCTTCTCGATACTGGGCAACGAGAAATAAAAACACCCTAGGCCTAGGCTCTCTACTTTTAACATTATAACCCGACCCAGAGCAATTACTAATAATTCCACCTAGGCAAATGATTACTACCTATGCGACTCTCTTCGTTACTGGGTAACGAGAAAAAAAACCCTAGACCTAGGCTATCTACTTTTAACATCATAACTCCACCCAGAGCCACTACTAATAACACTACCTAGGCAAATGATTACTACCTAGGCAACTCTTCTCGATACTGGGCAACGAGAAATAAAAACACCCTAGGCCTAGGCTCTCTACTTTTAACATTATAACCCGACCCAGAGCAATTACTAATAATTCCACCTTGGCAAATGATTACTACCTATGCGACTCTCTTCGTTACTGGGTAACGAGAAAAAAACCCTAGACCTAGGCTATCTACTTTTAACATCATAACTCCACCCAGAGCAACTACTAATAACACTACCTAGGCAAATGATTACTACCTAGGCAACTCTTCTCGATACTGGGCAACGAGAAAAAAAAACACCCTAGGCCTAGGCTCTCTACTTTTAACATTATAACACGACCAAGAGCAATTACTAAAAAGTCCACCTTGGCAAATTATTACTACCTATGCGACTCTATTCGTTACTGGGTAACGAGAAAAAAAACCCTAGACCTAGGCTATCTACTTTTAACATCATAACTCCACCCAGAGCAACTACTAATAACACTACCTAGGCAAATGATTACTCCCTCGGCAACTCTTCTCGATACTGGGCAACGAGAAATAAAAACACCCTAGGCCTAGGCTCTCTACTTTTAACATTATAACCCGACCCAGAGCAATTACTAATAATTCCACCTTGGCAAATGATTACTACCTAGGCAACTCTTCTCGATACTGGGCAACGAGAAAAAAAAAACACCCTAGGCCTAAGCTATATACTTTTAACATCATAACTCCACCCAGAGCAACTACTAATAACACTACCTAGGCAAATGATTACTACCTAGGCAACTCTTCTCGATACTGGGCAACGAGAAATAAAAACACCCTAGGCCTAGGCTCTCTACTTTTAACATTATAACCCGACCCAGAGCAATTACTAATAATTCCACCTTGGCAAATGATTACTACCTATGCGACTCTCTTCGTTACTGGGTAACGAGAAAAAAAACCCTAGACCTAGGCTATCTACTTTTAACATCATAACTCCACCCAGAGCAACTACTAATAACACTATCTAGGCAAATGATTACTACCTAGGCAACTCTTCTCGATACTGGGCAACGAGAAATAAAAACACCCTAGGCCTAGGCTCTCTACTTTTAACATTATAACCCGACCCAGAGCAATTACTAATAATTCCACCTTGGCAAATGATTACTACCTATGCGACTCTCTTCGTTACTGGGTAACGAGAAAAAAACCCTAGACCTAGGCTATCTACTTTTAACATCATAACTCCACCCAGAGCAACTACTAATAACACTACCTAGGCAAATGATTACTACCTGGGCAACTCTTCTCGATACTGGGCAACGAGAAATAAAAACACCCTAGGCCTAGGCTCTCTACTTTTAACATTATAACCCGACCCAGAGCAATTACTAATAATTCCACCTAGGCAAATGATTACTACCTATGCGACTCTCTTCGTTACTGGGTAACTAGAAAAAAAAACCAAGACCTAGGCTATCAACTTTTAACATCATAACTCCACCCAGAGCAACTACTAATAACACTACCTAGGCAAATGATTACTACCTAGGCAACTCTTCTCGATACTGGGCAACGAGAAATAAAAACACCCTAGGCCTAGGCTCTCTACTTTTAACATTATAACCCGACCCAGAGCCATTACTAATAATTCCACCTAGGCAAATGATTACTACCTATGCGACTCTCTTCGTTACTGGGTAACGAGAAAAAAAAAACCCTAGACCTAGGCTATCTACTTTTAACATCATAACTCCACCCAGAGCAACTACTAATAACACTACCTAGGCAAATGATTACTACCTAGGCAACTCTTCTCGATACTGGGCAACGAGAAATAAAAACACCCTAGACCTAGGCTATCTACTTTTAACATCATAACTCCACCCAGAGCAACTACTAATAACACTACCTAGGCAAATGATTACTACCTAGGCAACTCTTCTCGATACTGGGCAACGAGAAATAAAAACACCCTAGGCCTAGGCTCTCTACTTTTATCATTATAACCCGACCCAGAGCAATTACTAATAATTCCACCTTGGCAAATGATTACTACCTATGCGACTCTCTTCGTTACTGGGTAACGAGAAAAAAAACCCTAGACCTAGGCTATCTACTTTTAACATCATAACTCCACCCAGAGCAACTACTAATAACACTACCTAGGCAAATGATTACTACCTAGGCAACTCTTCTCGATACTGGGCAACGAGAAATAAAAACACCCTAGGCCTAGGCTCTCTACTTTTAACATGATAACCCGACCCAGAGCAATTACTAATAATTCCACCTAGGCAAATGATTACTACCTATGCGACTCTCTTCGTTACTGGGTAACGAGAAAAACACCCTAGACCTAGGCTATCTACTATTAACATCATAACTCCACCCAGAGCAACTACTAATAACACTATCTAGGCAAATGATTACTACCTAGGCAACTCTTCTCGATAATGGGCAACGAGAAATAAAAACACCCTAGGCCTAGGCTCTCTACTTTTAACATTATAACCCGACCCAGAGCAATTACTAATAATTCCACCTAGGCAAATGATTACTACCTATGCGACTATCTTCGTTACTTGGTAACGAGAAAAAAAAAACCCTAGACCTAGGCTATCTACTTTTAACATCATAACTCCACCCAGAGCAACTACTAATAACACTACCTAGGCAAATGATTACTACCTAGGCAACTCTTCTCGATACTGGGCAACGAGAAATAAAAACACCCTAGGCCTAGGCTATCTACTTTTAACATAATAACACCACCCAGAGCAAATACTAATAACACTACCTAGGCAAATGATTACTACCTAGGCAACTCTTCTCGATACTGGGCAACGAGAAATAAAAACACCCTAGGCCTAGGCTCTCTACTTTTAACATTATAACCCGACCCAGAGCAATTACTAATAATTCCACCTTGGCAAATGATTACTACCTAGGCAACTCTTCTCGATACTGGGCAACGAGAAAAAAAAACACCCTAGGCCTAAGCTATATACTTTTAACATCATAACTCCACCCAGAGCAACTACTAATAAAACTACCTAAGCAAATGATTACTACCTATGCGACTCTCTTCGTTACTGGGTAACGAGAAAAAAAACCCTAGACCTAGGCTATCTACTTTTAACATCATAACTCCACCCAGAGTCATTACTAATAATTCCATCTAAGCAAATGATTACTACCTAGGCAACTCTTCTTGATACTGGGCAACGAGAAAAAAAAAACACCCTAGGCCTAAGCTATATACTTTTAACATCATAACTCCACCCAGAGCAACTACTAATAACACTACCTAAGCAAATGATTACTACCTATGCGACTCTCTTCGTTACTGGGTAACGAGAAAAAAACCCTAGACCTAGGCTATCTACTTTTAACATCATAACTCCACCCAGAGTCATTACTAATAATTCCATCTAAGCAAATGATTACTACCTAGGCAACTCTTCTCGATACTGGGCAACGAGAAAAAAAAACACCCTAGGCCTAAGCTATATACTTTTAACATCATAACTCCACCCAGAGCAACTACTAATAATACTACCTAGGCAAATGATGACTACCTATGCGACTCTCTTCGTTACTGGGTAACGAGAAAAAAAAACCCTAGACCTAGGCTATCTACTTTTAACATCTTAACTCCACCCAGAGTCATTACTAATAATTCCATCTAAGCAAATGATTACTACCTAGGCAACTCTTCTCGATACTGGGCAACGAGAAAAAAAAACACCCTAGGCCTAAGCTATATACTTTTAACATCATAACTCCACCCAGAGCAACTACTAATAACACTACCTAGGCAAATGATTACTACCTATGCGACTCTCTTCGTTACTGGGTAACGAGAAAAAAAACCCTAGACCTAGGCTATCTACTTTTAACATCATAACTCCACCCAGAGCAACTACTAATAACACTACCTAGGCAAATGATTACTACTGATTACAAATGATTACTATGCAACTCTCTTCGTTACTGGGTAACGAGAAAAAAAAACCCTAGACCTAGGCTATCTACTTTTAACATCATAGCTCCACCCAGAGCCAGTGCTAATAATTCCATCTAAGCAAATGATTACTACGTAGGAAACTCTTCTCGTTACGGTGTAACGAGAATCAGCTCTTCTTGATACCCAGCATATCCTCTTCATCTTCACTTATTGCCATTCTTGGCGACTTAGTCTCGTTACCGTTAAATTTCAAACCTATTGCTTCACCCTGAAATTTTGAAACCTTGAAAATGAATATGTTTGTATTAATTATAATAAAAAAAAATTACAATTAGAAATGACTAGTGGCTTTTTGGTGATTAGTTTACACAACAATGAAACCAATAGATTCTTTGCTAAGGCTATGATGTGGGTAGAACCTCATATTTTAGTATCATTTTTACATTAAGACCTCATTAGATGTAAACAGATTAGCAGCACAAACTTGGGGACGGAGACAGCATTTACTCCCTAGATTTTAATACATTTTTGGTATTTTTGTTGGAAAAAAAAAAAAAAGAAACAAAATCATCACCCTTTAAATTTTGAATTGTGCACACACAACCACCCCCCCCCTGTCTCATATTTTTGTGAAAAGACGGAACAAGCAGCATCTGCCAAAAGAAACAATATAAAAAAATTATTAAAATTGATATATTCAATAGACAAAAATAAAAAAAAGCAGTTCAATAACTAACTCTTAATCCTTTTATCCTCTGATTAAATAAGAATTAACAAGAAGGTATTTTAACAAGGAGGTAATTAACAAGGAGGTATAATTAACAAGGAGGACTTTATCTCTAATCCACATACTTTAGTTATATTTGCGACCCCTTTGCAAAAATTGATTTTGATTAAGTGCCAATTAACTTATATTAACTTAGGCATGTTTCTTATAGATTTGTTTTTTGCTATATTCATATATCATTCATACATATACATACATATACCTACATATATAATTAATCCTGTTGTATATCCTCTGCATTACTAAAAAACAATTTAATAGTTATTAAGAGTCCTGATTGACTTAGTGGAGCTTCAACTGATTTTTTTGCCTGAGATCGCGCCAGCACTCATGCCAGTTTCCGTACAAAGGAGCAAAAGGAGGCAAACCAGCCACAATCCTTGAGTTGTTAACAGCCATCGTTGTTGACACAACATGGAAAGGATATGTGAATGACGTAACTAGAACCGAAACACTAAGAGACACATATCTTCTAAGCTCTCTTGTCTTGACAAACTGATTGGCAGCCAACGCGACAGAACCACTAATGACTAGAGCAAGAACTTCCCCGATCAAACGAGGAGTGATCCCAGCAAACAAACCCTGGATCCCTTCTCTCGAGAAAATTTCTCGGAATGATGGTAGAATTCCTTTATAAAGTGACTCCCTGCCCACAAACTGTGCACACGTTCTTGCAGCCACTACCATGAATGGTTGACTAACTATAACTGAAGCGATTCTTCCAGCAAGATCTCTGGCTAGTTGTCGCAAGAAATTCTTCAAGCTGTTACCAGGAACATCACCTAACACAACTTGAACTTCTTGACCGTTACCAATAGGGACTGGGGGAGGTAATTCTGCACTTTCAGGAGTTTCACCCTCAAAGCGTATAGACTTTGTAACCTTCTGATAAACAACTCCACTAACAGCAAGCCCCATCAGCCGAGGAGTAAAGCCTCTATACAGGCCAAGGTAGCCATCGCGCTGGGCAATATATGATATATATTTTAATATGTTGGGATATAAAAGTGTTACACGTCCAAAAAGTAATCTTCCAGACACTGGCTCCAAAGGCTTATATCCAATCTGAATCAAAATTTTAGCATATTCAAAAGGATGTGTAGCTGCAGTGAATAATACTCTGTACCAGATAGTTTCGAAAGTGGACGGTCTTGTGTCCCCACAGTCTCCGACCTCAACAGTTTCTTCTACTGCAGGTGCAATTTCTTTTTTAATTTGAACATGTTCCTTTAAGACTGTATCATCAACATCCTGAACTTCATTGACCGATCTGGGTTTACTATTCTTCGAACTTTCATCCATTTTGGATTCTCTGTACATTTTAATAGCCCAGGTGATTGTTAATCCAGCGACAGGAATACCAAAGACAACAGATTTGATAATGCTCATCTTTAAACTATATCTTAATAACTAATGAAGAAGCATTCAAATCATCAAATATATTGTGCAAATGACGTCAGAGGGACATCACATTTATCTGACGTCACATTAACTAGTGATAAGTTGTTTATACAAACTGAAATGGCTTCATACAAAAAAATGACGTCATGCTAACTCTCGAATGCAAAAGGATAAATCAGACTGATGATACCAAAATAAACATGAAAAATTTTTCATCAGTTCTCGAACAGGTCTTTTTTAAGGATTAGTTCAAAAACGTTTTCCACAAAACAAGTTTTTCAAAGAAAATACAGAACTCCAAACAAACAGAAACTACAATAAATTGCTGAGTCAAACTCAAAACGAGCAACAATTAACATGATTAAGACAGGTAACCCCAGTGTCTTCTTAAGACCAGAACTTAATTTGCGCTTTATTGAAAAAGAAAAAAAAGGACCTTGGATGGTCAGTTTAATTAACGTATACGGATATTATTCCTTGAAGTTTTGGTCATTTTTTATTTATAAAAATAAAAAATGAAAACATTCAAAACGTGTTTGTTTTCAGTAAAGCGCAAATTATTTTCTTGTCTTGAGAAGAAACTGGAGTTCTCAGAGGCTACTTCTGTTAATTTTGCTGGTTTTGAGTTTGACCCGGCTATTTATTGTAATGTCTATTCGTTTTGAGTTTCATTTGTTTATTGATTGTGATTTGTGGTAGTTTTACGCTTGGAAGATTATTGACTTTATTCCTGCTCATTTTAGGCTTCATGTAGCTCTTTACTTTTCTTTGAGAAACTTGTTTTGTGGAAAAATATTTTCAAATTAATTTTTGTTAGTTTTTTATTAACATGGTCTTTTCATGGAAAAAATTAATATTTTATATCTTTTCAGTTTTTTTTTGTTTTATTTTATGGCTCCTGAAGTTTATTTGAAAAATAAAACTTTATACCATTCCCAAAAGATTCTATATATTCTCTTTGACAACCTAAATAAACTTACACTCTTTGTATTGATTTAAATTGTAAGAGCAGAAGTAGCAATAGTAGTAGCCGCCAAAGCTTCAACTTAATACCCTCAGTCGTTCTCGATATATTCCTTAGGCGTCTTATTGGCAACCATAAGCACCATGCCAACCCCCAAAAATTTCAGTCATTTCGGGGGATTGTCGGGGGTTGAGATGCTCAATATCCTTAAAGACATAATTGATGGGCCGTTCTACAATGCTGAACAAATTGACTGTCTCAAAATTTTGACTGGATGCGTATGAAAATTGAACAGGCTTGAGAAAAGAGCTGCTTGTCCTTCAGTCTCTTTTTTTCTTAAAAAATACACCAAACTTTTAATTTTGAATTGTATTAGCTCCATTAAAAGTTTCAATGACCTTTCTAGCTATTAAACAGTGGTACTGCCTATGATATTGCTTATATGCCCTTTTGAAAACCTGTACACATACAGTTTTTGTTTTGTTTAATTGAGAGTCCTCCTAAACATTCCCTAAAAGTTTTACCTTAATGGGGGGGGGGGGGGTGCAATCATCGTAAAGTTTTCCGAATCGCTACCTGATTTATTGCCGAATTTTCTACAGAAATCTAGAATTTTCCAAAATTTTTACCGATTTTGCAACATTTTTTAGGGTGTAGCCCGCCCCCCTTCGGGACGTCTCTGGTTACAGTAACTGTAGTGGTAGTATTAAAAGGACATGCATAGTGCCTTCTGGCTAGTTCAAAATCTCGTACAAATTACCATTAAAGGTCTAACTTAATAATAAAAGTTGTTCTTCATAAATGGCTTTGTCACCTTTTTGAAAGTCCAAAAGGTCATATTTTGTCTTGATTTGGTTCAATATCTGCCAAAATATTACTTAAAAGCTTCGGCTTAAGAAACAGCTGGTGCTATTGCAATAGCTGCAGAAGCATTAGTGGTAGTATGCACCTTTGGGTTGTTCAACGTTCCCTTAAGCACACGCTGAAAGTCTCAACCTATTAACATCAGTCGTTCATGGAGCATTTCTGATGCGTCCTCTTGACAACCTGTATGGGCATAGTGCATTCCGAATTAGTTCAATACAGTTTTACTGAACAGAATATAAATGTTTTACTTTTAAAACTTTAATGAATCAAATAATATCAACATTTTGATTACGAAATATCAGTGTATATATATTAAATTGACAACGCACATTCATTTGTATTTTTTTAGTAAAGTTGAAATTTGGTTCTGGCCTTGGGAAGGCATAGTGGTTTTTCGCCAGCTTATGTTAATTTTTGCTCGTTTTGACTCGGTTAATTATTGTAAGTTCTGTTCGTTTCGGGTTTCATTTATTTATCGATGCTGATTTGTGGTAGTTTCACGCTTGGTAGATTATTTGGTTTTATTTTTGTTCATTTTTGTTTAATGGAGGTCATTACTTTTCTTTGAAAACCCCATTTTGTAGCAAAAGCGTTTTTAATTAATTTCTCTTCGTTTTTATTGACAGTCTTTTCATGAAAAATGAAAATAATGCTTTAAATCTTTCGTTTTTTAAGACTTTATAGTTTGGCCTGCTATTTTTATGCTGGAGAAATTTTTTTTAACAATTTTTAACAACATAAGCTCTTTTCGATTAATAAAAGTTCAAATAGGGATAAAATCCTTTTAAAAGACAGTGATGATGATAACAGTGATAGAAATTCACAAAAACTACCAGATATTTCGGTCACATATACAGTGACCGTCATCAGTTGTAAAATTGATTTAGAAATTATCTAAATTATCTATATATAAGCTCTTTTAAAAATCTGAACACAAATATTACTGTTTAGTTTAGTTTCATACATACTCTAGTTGACCTGAAATTGAAAACTTTATAAAATTGGCAAAAAAAATCTGTTTAGCCTACTTTCTTTGATAGCTTGGATACACTTACGCTATTTTAATTTGTTAAATTTTAAGAGCAGAAATGAGAGGGTTGGCGTGGGAGGGTAGGATCAGGAAGGTGGGAATGGAAGAGGAATTAGTTGTACTCAAATCACTTTGGACTATTAAAAAGTGCATCAGCCCTTTCTATTTTCAATCGAGTGAGCCCTTTTCGAAGTTCCCACGACAACTCCTTCTATACAAAGTGCCCTAGTCTAAACAACAACAACAACAAAAAATAATACATTATACCCACTTCGATCTTTACTATGAAAATGTCAAGCCTTCCAATCACTTTCGACTATTAAAAAGGCCACTAGGCCTTTCGATTTCTAATCGAATAAGTCCTTTTGGAAACAACAACGCTTACTATAAACACCGTATATACCACCAGGGCATAAATTACTACCCTTACCCTAAGGTCTGTTAGGGTTGCTGTCATCCTCTAAGACCGAATTTCTAGTACTTTCAACTGCGTTAAACAAAATTGCTATCTCAAAATTTTAATTGGATGTGTTTGGAGGAATGGTGGGTGTAAGAGGGGTGGTATTCGCCTTCCAATCACTTTTGACTATTAAAAAGGGCAAAAGCCACTCCAATTTCCAATTGAATGAGCGCTTTTCGAAGTTTTTACGACAACAGTAGAATGCTAAGATTGAATTCTATGGCATTATATTCCTTCCTATGCTATTCTAAGGGTTTATGTTCCTTCCTATGCTATTCTATGGCATTATGTTCCTTGGCACCTTTCCAGAGCATGGCCTTATAGATTCTATGGCATTATGTTCCTTCCTATGCTATTCTAAGGGTTTATGCTCCTTCTTATACTATTCTAAGGGTTTATGTTCCTTCCTATGCTATTCTAAGGGTTTATGTTCCTTCCAATGCTGTTCTAGGAGCTTATGTTCCTTCTTATACTGTTCTAAGGGTTTATGTCCCTTCCAATGCTAGTCTATGGGACCTCTACACGTGATGAAACACGTTTTGAAACTACAAGCTATTTGGGGACACTATGTTCCTTTCAATGCTATTTGCGGACACTCTGTTCCTTCCTAAGCTATTCCAGGAGCTTATGTTCCTTCCTATGCTATTCTAAGGGTTTATGTTCCTCCCCGTGATTTACTCCTCTCTCCCTCTATCCCAGTCAATTTGTTCTTGTTACTAGCTCAGTTTCTGTTCCATACATGTCCACAATGTATGTACACACTGGGCAGCTGGTCATCATATGAGAATTACACAATGATTAATGAGTATGATGAAAAGTGTAGATCATGCAACCCGTGTAAATTGCATAGAGGATATGCAGTACAAATTAAAGGTTGTAATTCCTGTCTTGAAGAGGTGTTTGACTCTCATCCTAGAGGACACCTATGCTCCAATTGCCACTACGATAAATGTAATCAATGGGAGAATATATATTCCGGTATGACTGGAAAGAATCCTAAGCGTGATTTTAGTTTATTGCTAAGAGATTGGTATCGTCGGGGTTTTATATTGTTCTAGGAGAAGGAGCCGGGACAGCGATTCAACTGTTGGAACAACAAAAGAATTTGGTTTCTACGGCATCATTGTGAAGACAATGGGTGTTATGATTATAAGCCCACTGATTTTTATTTGGCTGTGACGGAATGTGATTCGCCACTTCAGGACACTGTTTGTAACATTGCTTCAAATAAGCAAATTGAAACATGTGAATTCTATAGAATGAATGAGAATAGTATCATTGACTATACAAAGAGATATGACAAGAGTGAAGTTACACTCTACTGTAGAAAATGCGAGCCTGACATTGCAGCACATCAGGATCAGTATACTGTGAATTCGCATAATCTACCTGCATTAGTTGTTATTGACTAATACCTATACCTAAGAGAAGATGAAATCTAAAGAGTAGAAAAGTCGTTTTTATCATGTATATACATTTTTTCATTTATTAATTAACAATTTAACATAAATTTTTAGAAAATTTTATTCGTAGGCCACAAAAATCAATATTAAACAAGCTTGTAAGTATATTTTCAACTAGAAAGTCGTTCAATCGAGGCAAGTCAGCGTATATGTTGAAAAGCTGTTTGTAAGTGTAGCCAAGATATCTGAACATGAAAGAGTAGTGCATGAAACCCACGTATCCTAGTCATTAAATCTGGTACTTTTCTTTGATGTTCAATAATGGCTTCCCTACTGCTTTCAATCAAGTTGTTGATGTATGAAGTGTAGAATTTATACGATATACCAAGAGGATAAAAAAATTCAATATTCTTTGCTGTTTGAAAGATGCATAGCTAATGGCCTGTCTTCAAAGTCGATGGACTGCTATTAACAATGATTAGAGTATTGTTAACATTTGAAATTTTTTCAATGAAGTCTGATGGTATGCCATAGGACTTGTGCTGGGACATGTATGGATCCATACTAAATACGTTGATTATTTGGTTTGTGTTCATGGTGCTAGGTCTAGTAGAAAACTGCCGTCGGGTAAGATTTCTAATAGGTTTCAAATTGACTCAATGATATTAGCGTGATACTTTCTGTCAAAGCATCGGCAAATGTACACTCTAAACGTACATTCCCTGTTCGTACTATGCTCATATCCTGAGTCCCCGACAAGTCCAAAACAATTACGCCATAATTTTTTGAAAACATTGAATTGGTTATTCCATGTTCAAATAGTTGAGAGTCATGATCTAGGAATTAACTTAAAACCCTTTCCCTGAGGGTTGTGCGGGGGGTGTCCTCCTCTTTACTTCGTCCCCGTTCCTTGCCTCGTTCTCGAGTGCTCCCTGAGGGCTCTGAGGGGGTTATCATTCTAAAAGACCTAATTTCCAGAACGTTCAATTACATTGAACAAAATGGATGTTCTAAAATTATGATTGGATGTTTATTGGAAAATGGTGTGCGTGAGAGGAGCGTTAGTTGCTATCCAATCGCTTTCAACAATTAAAAAAGGCACTAGTTCTTTCAATCTCCAATTGAATGAGCCCTTTTGAAGTTTCTACGACAACACATTGAATAAAAACTTTATATGCCGCAAGGCATAACTTACAACCCTTGCCTTGAGGGCAGTGCGGGGAGGGGTTGTCATCCTTAAAGAACTAATTTCCAAAACTTTCAACTACGTTGAATAAAATTGTTATCTAAAAATTTTGATTGGATGGGTTCGGTGAAAAGATGGGTGTGAGGGGGGGGGGGGGGTAGTTGCCCTCAAATCACTTTCGACTGTTATAAAGGGAACTATCCCTCTGAATTTCAAATCGATTGAGCCCTTTTTCAAGTTTATGTGACAAATATTTCAATAAAAACCTTATATGCCCCCTGAGCATAATTTATAATCCTTGCCCTGAGGGTCGTGGGGGAGTATCCTCCTCAAAAATACTTTTTCGATCTGGAAATCAACTAGGCTGAACAAAATGGCTATCTAAAAATTTTTACTGGATGTGTTTGGGGGAATGATAGGCGGGGGGGGGGGGCTAGCTGCCCTCAAATCACTGCTGACTATTAAAAAGGGCACTAACCCTTTGAACTTCCTTTCGAATGAGCTTTTTTTGAAGTTTTTATGACAAGGCCTTCTTTAAAAACCTTATATTCCCTCAGGGTATATCTTAAAACCGTTTCCCTGGGGGCTCTGGGGAAGTGTCCTCCTACAGAGGACACTCTCCCACAGACAGAGTTCTATAGGATGTTTTGTCAAATGATAGAGTGTACAGTGGGACACCATTCACTTTGCACACAAGGCTAGATAGACCAAAAAAATTAAAATCATGGGGCGATTCAGTCCAGGATCCAACGGCACTGCCACTCTTCACAAAGGCCAACGCCAATTTTTATGGGATTTCTCCATTGATAAATGATGAATCGCTATAGCTACGAGAGTCGGTGGCAAGGTGACGTTGATTGGTGATCGTATGGAGGACAAGAAGTTTAATGTTGCTGCCATTGGCTCTTAGCTTTTCTACTGCCAATGTAACAGATCTCATAACCTGTTGTTTTCGGACGTGTAGAATTGCCGATGGGATAATGACATTTGCATCGGGTGCTGCAGGAAGTGTTTTTCTCAAAATGAAATTCGATGGGGCCAGTTGCAACTTTGTGTCAATCTTTATATTGGGGGGTAACCATTGGGATATATTGAATATCTCATGATTTAATTTTCCATCCAGATGAAACTCCTGGGTCACTGCAGTAGTCAACTCACCGTCAGTATCAACACCTGGTCGATATTCATAGCCCAATGATTGTCCTCTCAACTCCTTATAAGCCTTTGGTGTCATCATCATAAATTGTATGTAGCTTGCATAGTTGGATAAGTTATTGCTAGTGCTCACCAATGTTCCATTAATAAATACATTAATTTGCTTGAACAGATTATGTTGAATACAGTTTTTGTATGAGAGACCATCTGCAACAGTTGGAGTTGTATTATATGACTTTTTTTTCACTGGAAACATTTAAATCAATAAATGTTGATGACAAATCAATGAAATAGTCTTCATTGGAAAATATTTGAAAGTGTATATTTTCCGAGAGGGGTTGTTGGGGATGAAATTGTTCATAGTAGCCATACTTAACACTGACATTAACGTTTTCAGCATTGAACAGATTCAATGAGGAACTGATTGATGGATGTGATTCCTTGTGGGGGAGATAAGTCATCTTAAGAGAAGAAATCCTGCTTTGATCTAACAATCTTTTTCTTTTTCTTCTTCTGCTTATTGGTCTTCCTTGTTTTATTCCTCAATGTCCTTCGCTTCCGCCTGGGTAGAGACTGATGACTGAATGACGCGCCGACATCCTTTTCAATCCCTTCCCATTTTGCTGAGATTTTAATTGATCACCAACGGCTCTTGCTGAAGATCTAACATTTTCCTTAACACTCTCGTTGAAATTCTTACCCGACACCCAGTCCTGTAGTTTTGAGGCAGCAAAATTTTATGCAGCAGGTACAAGATATTTTCTAGTAAGGGGTAGTGCAGAAAGAAATAGCATAGCAAACCAGCTACCAAGACCATAGTCATTGTAGTACGGCCCTTGTAGTAGTCCAATCTATTGCCTATTTGACGTGGACTCAGAGCACCAACATGGCAATTGATATCGGGGCAGGCAAATGGAATTCTTCTATTGTTCATTTTAAGTGATGGTGGTGTCGCCAACAATAGGTCGAAAATGACATGTACTCACTGCTAAGCCTTTTGTTATTGCTAGAGGATCACTCAATTCACTTCTTAGTGTTAACTGACAGAGTTCCAAATACGAAGCGTTTGCAGGAACATACTGAAGATGCTTTATATTATAATGGTGAAGAAGTTCATGAATTATTTTTCGTTCAAGAACACGTGGGAGGGGGACATTTGAATCACCAACTTTCGATGTTACCAAAAAGGATGCATAGAAAAATATGCAAGAGTCCGAGAAGAAACCAGGTGGATAGTCAGCAAAAATAACTTGATCCATCCCGTACACGGTGCCAGCATTTTTCCCATTGATCATATTCGGTTTAAAGCCAAGAAAATCTCTCAGATTATCCTTGAGAATAATCATTTCAGTGTCAACAGGTGAGGTAATGTAAATCCCATCGTGTTCTATTTAATAATTAAAATGGAAGGTACCATTCCTGCCATATGAGATTTGTCTATTGATTGTACGACACAAATCTGTTATATCATCGTATTCGATATATTTTAATTTAACATATGGATATTCGCTAGATTTAAGTGCTTCAACCCATTCATAGTCGAAAAAGAGTGACCAATCTAATGGTGTAACCTTTATATCATGCACACGATCCTTTTTCAGGATGTCACAGGTATTTTTGAGAATACAGTCGACAAGAGCCACTTCATACACACCGTCAAATTTGATGGTGGGGGAGAGTTTCGTCCAAAAATCACTTGTCTTATTCAAGTTGTTGTAGAGAGGATCGGAAACGTTGGACATAAAAGTTACATTGGAATCATTGGGCATTGTCAATATCTTCGACACTGATCCAAGAATCAAAATCAGAGTTGTATCCTAGCCACCGAACAAGTAACTGTTTCCTACCCCTCTGAGTACGAGTCTTTAATATCTTTTCAATTTGATAGATTTTACTATTATTTTTAGCTTTTTGTAGTTCATAGTCATAAGAGCCGCCGAGAATTTCTTCATCTTTGGTATCGTGCAAACGATAAGTTATGGGTTTAGTGTCTAGGATTTTTGCCACTTTAAAAAGTTCTGTGGACCACAAGTAATTACCCTTTTCAAAAACATTAGTTGTCCTATTAATTCAAACACTTTCACCAACATTTAATTTATTTTTCTTCTTGACACCTAATTGACCTGCACACCGTTTAAAAATAGTATCAATTTCAACATGACAAGAATCAGGAACTTCCGTTGGAGCTGAGTTGGACAGTGGTTGAAAAGGTCGTTTTAAATAGATCAACATGATTTTACTTAAATCCTGAATATAAGCAGACGGATTTTTCAACTTGCGACATCTTGAAATTAAATTTCGAATTAAAAGTCTTCAGTTACCAATAAATTAAAAACTGCCCAAAACTGTGCCATCAAAGCAGTTTTTCGGCTGCCCCGACTATATCCCAGCCCGGAATTGTTCTCCGATTTTGGTATTATTCCTTTGGAACAAATTATTAAAAAATTAAATTTATCCCTTGCATACTCCGCTTACCATAAAAACCTTCCTCCCCAATTATTATCTTATTTTAATTGCAATAATTCTGAAGGCCTATGTCTCCGTTCATCCAACCGTTCCTTCCTTGTCCCCAAGTGTGTCTCTAGCTCCGCCCAATGATCTCCCATTTATAAATCTATACTTCAATGGAATATGATACCCCCTAGTATCGAGCTATCCACAAGTTTTCGCACGCTGTATAACAATGTTACTAAACTTTGATATTATAAATCTCTAAATTTTTAATCAATTTGCTTTAATTTACCCGTGTTTTCTCTTTTTTTCTGTTTTTTTTCTCTCTTGTTCATTTTCAATTTTTTTTTGTTATGATCCTCAACAAGTTCACTTCAAGGATCCAGATTATTATTTTTTTTATGTTTCATCTTGTTTTTATTTCAATAAATTGAATTGAATTGAAATTGAATAGTTCTTATCAATCGTTCAGCCAATGCAGCCTTTATAGGGTTATGACTATGATGGAGCAGTGTGCTATATTTCACTAGTACTTTTGAAACATGGGAATAAACACAGTCACTACCGCGATCCGTTTGAATTTTTTTATACGAATCCTGTTGGAGAATACTTTCAATGGCTTGAGCAACTTCAACACCTCTCTTTGATTGCAATGAAATGGCATATGCATAGCGACTAAAAACACTGATTGCAAGTAGAATGTAATTGTACGGTGTATTGTGACGTCTTTGAATCTCATCTAGAGTTAAGAGATTTGCTTACATTATATGCAATGGGAAAAAGGCTTTAGTTTTCGATAATGATTAGCACGAAGCCTATAATTTCTATGCAGAGTGTAACTTGATTCATTATGTAGATAGTCTTGTACACTTTTAGCGTGAGCACCAGTGACTTTGGAAAGAGTGGGGGGGGGAACTTAAACTCCCCACTTCACCAATATTTTCATAAACACGTTTCAGAACTTCAACCATTTTGAATGTAAACGTGGTTTGTAACGTGGCTACCCGTTTGTACTCTGGTGGTTGGTGGTGGTGACGTTGACTTGATACTTCTTTACTTTTGTCTAGCCATCAGTGGTGTGTTGCTGCTCCTCCTTATTGTCAATTTTCCGCTAGGTGTGCTAGTATTTTCCAAGATTTATTTAAAATCTTCTTCCTCCTCTTCATGTTCGTATTTTAATGGTGTTGATGGTGCATACTCATTTAATTTTTTTTAGAACTTGCCCATTGCTATTAAGGGTTTTGGGAAAGTTTAATGTATTTAGAAAGTTGCGTAGATGAGTGTCAGATGATAATAGTCCTTTACGATTTGTTACCATATCGTAAATTAAATTAAGTAGATTATAGATCTTGCCTTGCCCTTTCCCATTGCAATCAACTTCGATATGATCTTGACCACTTTAAATGAGATGTGTCAGGAGTCGTTTACGTTGTTCACGATATGAGTGGGGCATTAGATTTACAATTTCCGACACAATTGAATCCAATTCCTCCTTCTTTAATTGTTTTCAAGCAGCAGCAGCAGCAGAATCCTGAGGAGATGATTCTTTTTTTGTGATCAATACCACTGGCCTTCGCACGTTTGTCCACTCGGCGAAGTGCATCTTTAAGTAAAAGCATTTTTTATTATCCTCAATATTCTCGTTGTCAACTAATTTATTCAGATTGTTCTTAAAGTGTTCCACGGGTGAGAGAGTGAGTTCTATTGGAGTCAATTTATCGAGTTTTGCCATTCTCTCATGAGAAAATTGTTTACAAGTCCTGTAATTATCGACAGTAAAAGTGTGAAAAAGCTACCGCCCGCTTGAAGATGTGGTTCCTTTTTAAAATTATTTCCTTTGTTTTTAGAGGCCAATGTACGTACAATGGAATGATGTTTCTTTGCCTGTTGCTTAACTACTTCTGGCAGTTAAACATTGCCCTCGGTCAAATTTAAACAAAGCTTAAATATTAGATAATTCAAATCATTGTCAATACCCTGTTTGATTATGAGTTTCCTAAGCGAGGGTTTTGTAGTGGTTCTAACTAAAAATAAATGTCTATTTTCATGTAGTTTCTTCAGTGTCATGATAGCAACTAATAGCCTTTTTTAGTGTTCACGTGGAGATATACTGTAATTTCATTGTCAAAAATGTCTGTGAGTACACAAAGATCCTCGGGTGTATTTTGATTAATATCCTATAGGATATAGCCGTAGGGTTTATTACTTGTCTGATTGTACGCTAAGAGCAGAAATTTAGGGGCACCTGGATAGATTTGCTTATTGAGAGTAATTAGCGAGCTAGAATCGCGAACAACTCGGTATATGATATAGTAGGTGCAGTTCAATGCAAGTATTCGCATACATTTGCTCTGTTGAAAGAGATTATGTAGAACCAGAGTAACGAAAATATGTTTATGATGAGAGCGAACAGTGAACAATTGCAGTATTTCCTGGGACCATTGTTCAATAGAATCAGCCAGATCGTCAATAATCAACCGAGAGTTTGGTTCAATAATGCTGAAAACATCAAGTGCCTGTATGAATTGTATCTGCACCAATCCCGCCGTGCCAATTGCTTTTATTTTATCGTATGACTCCAGCCAAATACCGTAACAATAGTAGATTTTTTTAAGCTTTTCCAAAAACATTTTACCGCAATTTTTAATTATTTTAGTGAAGAGTGTTGTTTTGCCTGACATTGACGGGCCACACAGAAACGATCTGAATGGTGTTTTAAATTGATACATGTTCCCTTCAGTAATTCACCTAGACAATTAACTGTAGACTATAGTTGTATAATGACTATGTAATTTCCCTATTACTAGTCTGTTCAAGAATAATGAGAAGAAAATCAATAAAGAATCATATTTCTTGTATTATAATCAGCACTTTACAGAAAACAAAGAAAAATACACTTGTTTAAATTTAATTATAATTGCACTAAAAAAACACTTTAATAAATATGCTTTATTTATAAATGCAAAATTTAATGAAAAAAATGTACTTTGAATAATATCACTTTTTTTTAATTTGAATGCAACATGTATATTTAAAAAAGCACCAAAAAATTCTGCTCTAAGTAAAAAAAAAAAACTTTGGTAGTGGCGGCGCGTCCCCCCAAGGTTTTGTGAAAAATTTATTGGACTTTACTCAAACCAAGACTTTCCCTATGGCTAACACATTCGGCTCGGTCGGAAGTTAAATAGTGTCCCAGGGGGAGGGTAGTCACACCGTCTTGACAAACATAGACCTTGTCGGAAATGGTACTCATGGCAATTTTTTCTATATTTACAGTGAAGTTCCTGTAGTTCAGTGAACGAAATGCCAGCAATTTGGCTCGTGGAATTGTATTTTTAACAATACAATTCCTATAGATGTCCATGTCGAAATGCTTATCCACATAGCGCGTGGGTACTCCTTTGCAACGTTTTTTGATTTCCTCGTCATGTGTCTGTATAAAGTACACCTTTGGACTTACAAACATACCACGGAAAATCATGTCACTTCCCGTTTCTGATTAAAAAAAAAGCTGACTTGGGGCCCGACATTTCACTAGCTCTGGGTAAAGCCCACTCCAAATGGTGTAGTCCGTCCGCGAGCTGATGATTTCACCGTGCGCCAAATCATCAAGTAGGTTTGGGGTTTTTACTTTTAGCAGTAGAGAATCTGTGTCCCCGTAGCAGACCTCTACTTGCCCCTTCTCCGACCACTGTACCCTAGCTATATTATAGTAGAATTCCAACATGAGCTTTTTAGAGATCTCCAAGATCACAGTGCCTGCAGAAATTTTTTTATTTAATACAATGCTTCTTTTTTTTCTATTCAATAGTACCATGTCTGCGCCAATGATTGCGAAGGAAGTGTAATTTGGATCGGCAATAATTCGAGCACATTGTTTGGGATTGGTCACGACATCACAAACATTCCTGTTCCGAACACTCTTGTACATTTTACCAAAAGCCAAATTCAAAATGAGCTTATAAATGTCTTTTTCGGCTTTTGTCTGCGCTTCAGAATGTTTCTTGACAAAAGTGTCAACAAACGTTTTCATATGATTTTTGCCTAAAATAGAGGGCTCGATGAACCTTTGTGACGTGTAAACCGTTGTTGCACATCCATTTTAAAGCCACATGATGTACAACAATATTTTTTTCGGCAGAAGGTCAGCAATAAGTTTTTGTTTTGAAGGTGACGAATGCAATCCTTCCACCTTGACCAAACGTCTATTGCGAGGGCTCAAAGAGTCCCTAGTCACAGGTCTATTGATGCACGGAAAAACAAAATCCTTTACTGAATCGTGAAGCTCAACTGGTGTCTCCATAAAAATTTAAAAAAAACATCCAACCAGCCCGTTCTCCTCAACACTGTCAATGTTGGGGAAATTGGGAGCTTGAGGGTCATTGAGCCATTTATAGTCATCGCAGGGTAGCGCATAATGGGACATGGCCGAGGGGTAGAGAGAATTCATATCAAAGAAAACTGCATCTGATTTTGTCCCCGTCTTCTCTCCAGTTGGATCAGTTTCCAAGATACGATCCCTAAGGAAAACGTATCCACCCTCATTGACCTCTCGATGAACAGGTGCTGATCGATGTCAGTGATCAGCCCGATTTTTTCACTGCTAATTTTTAGGATGAGGTCCATTACCAGATGAGTAGATGAAAAATAGTACCCTAAATCAAGATTCAATTCCCCATAGATTTTGTCCGTATTTTTACACATAATGTCGAACAAAGTGAACACATCACTTGATAAATACAGCTTCCAGTAGTCAAACCCATTTTTACACCCTCCCTCTGCCCACACTTTCTTAGCAAAACTGTATTCATCAGGGGAGCACCTACGATCGTGTAGACTGTCATAACACGATTCGATAAAGGGAATAGTTTCTTTGGTGAATCTCGACATGGAACATTAATAATCATAAGGATATATGCCCTTGACCGTCAACAAATCATATAAATCATTTGGAAATTGTTGCTTGAGAAGGGGGAAAGCGTTGCAGCCGTCATCGTTTTTCTGCACTTGAATTAATTCACTCAATGATTGGAGGAAAAAACTGTAGGAATCTAAAAAGTGAATTTTATTCGTGTACTCGATGTTGTCTTCAACATTCTCCACATAAATTCCAAAACAAACAATTTTTCCAAAGATTTAGGAATGATTTTGGAGGAAAAACTGTGTATCACCCATGCATCATCCACTGTTCCATTCCTTTAAAGATGTGCCATTGCTGGTCGCACATACTTCAGATTGTAGTTAGAATTATGTATAAAAACCGGCAGAAAGAGTTGCTGTTTAATTTTTAAATTGCATGTATTGTGAGCACACCCCTGAAAGTTACTTTTTCCCGTTGAATTGGGGTCAATAAGATGATTGTGATCCTGGACAGCGTCTTTTGGGGCAAGAGCACCCCTACAAACCCAACAAAATGTCCCCTTTTCTAGTGCCAGTTGCTCCTTATCTGATAATGACATTGGGTAGTTGGTGTGACGCAATCGTGAAATTACACCGTTTGCTGTTTCTATTAAAGACACCAATAACTTTTCCATGCTACCCTCCTCATCCATAGTAAAAAAAACTCTTCCAGGTGGATTCTATTGCTGGAATCGTGACGGGCATGCGCATAGGAACACGCAGACAGTTTGTGTTCCTTGACTATATTTGGCCTTGATAGGTCTGATACCTCCACCAGTCTTGATTCACAATCTAAAGATACTTTATCAATCTGTAGCAGGGCATTTTGGAAGTTTTTAAATTGTAAAGTATATTTGCCTTCTGCCGTCATTTCTATTCTTTGATTGCCATGAATTTTGCAATATCTCATGTGATCTGTGAATTTTCGCTCATATGTAAATCAGGAAAGGCACATAGGGCAATAGTGACATTCTTCTTTGTTCGTGCCTTGGGTTAAGAGTCGACTTATTGCCGTAACGGGGAAAAAATGACCATAGGAATTTACATCTTTGGGAGGTTCATAAATAACCCAAACCCAATTTTTAACATTATCTACCAATGGTGTCCTAACTGAATATAAAACCCCTTTTATATTTGATTTCTTTCCCCCATTTACAAATTCTGTGTCATACTGGAGAACAACCACCCCCATCCCGAGATTTTTCTTTGCTTGTTCAAATATGGTTATTTGTTTTAAGGACACCGGATACTTCCCCTCTAAACAATCAAAATTTAGACTAGGGAAATTGTCTCCACCTTCACGTGCAAGTCTGTAGAGATTTTTCATTCTTGAATTATCTTTCAATGTCTTATGGGCTGCTGCTTCAGAGTTCAGAGTTCATTTTATTAAACAATAAACGAACACAATAAAAGGAAAAAAAACCTTCCACATGTAATTAAACACAATAAAGAGAAGAAAGAAAAAAGAAAACAGTACAACATATTCCCCCCGCAGGTCTCCATGGCCCCGAAAAGCAGAGAGAAAAAAAGAAAAAAAACATACCTAAATATCACTAATACTGATGACAAACTGTCACCCACCACTCAAATCAGCCGAAACCAAGCCAGGCGACATGTTGCACACATGGTAAACACACTCATAACAAAATATCCAACTTGGCCCAGAAACGTCCACCCCATCATAACATAAAAAAAAAAAAAAAAAAAAAAAGATCTTAACATAATAAAAATAGTGATATTACTATAAACAACTTTAAAAAAGAAAAAAAATATATTAAACATAAATTCATCAAGACATTAAAATATCTTTTACAGTTCTTCTGAAGGTACCAAACGAGTGATATTTTCAAGCTGATTCAGGTAGGGTATTCCATACCATATGACATACGGTCAGCGGATTAAAATCTGACCTCACTGATGGAGTAAATGGAATGGTAATGTTGCTTGAATTACGAAGATGATACTTAGACTGATCACTGACGAAAGATGGAGTAGCTCTTAGGGCCGCAGGAACATCCCCATGGAGTTGAAGAAAAGTAAAAGTCGCACACGACAAAATGTAAAGTGACTGCAAAGCAAGTAATGGCTTAGGTGCAGAACAATTTGTTTCCTGTATAAGGCTCCTTGCTTTATCATATATCTTAGACAGTGGTTTCAAAAGAGAAGAAAAAGTTGACATCCATATCGTAGGGCAATAAGAGACGTAAAACTGGACAAAGCGATGAAACATAATTCTTAGAATCGATCCAGGAAAGATATGTTTAAGCTTCCTCAAAATTCCAAGACTCCTGGAGATATTCATTTTAATTAGACCAAAATGATTCTTAGAAGAAACATTTTCATCAAGAAGAATACCTAGAAATCGAACAGACCGATCTTTAGGTCTACTAAGAGAACCCCCAGATAGATGGATTTCAGATAACTAAGGGCAAGCCTGAGAAATCCGTGAGGAAATTAGAAAACTCGACTTAGCAACATTTAGGGCCAAGCAGTTACCATCAAACCAAAGTATAACTCTATCAAACAGGTCCACTAGTTTAGGATGCATCTCAGGCTCCGTTCTTTCTGCAGTACCAAGGGTACTGTTATCCGCGAATGCGACGAGAGTGTCCTCACCCTGTGAAGGTGATTTTGACTAATGATCATTAAAAAATTCAGGTTGAGATAGCTGACTATAGGTTTCTGTCTCGTAACCGCCACTATAAGGTCATTAACATAAATCAAAAATAGAAGTGGCCCAAGAACAGAACCTTGAGGGACACCAAAATCAACTTCAGACGAAGAACAGAAAAGAGAATCTACGGAAATGGTTCTACCTGACAAGTAAGAATCAAACCAGGCATGATTATGGCCTCTTACACCATAATGTGATAGCTTGAAAAGCAGAATCCCATGGGTTAAAGAATCAAAAGCTTTACGGACGTTAAGAAATATAGCAGCAGGAATCAAACCAGAGTCAAGGGCCGAATGGAGAAAGTTTAAAAGAGTTGCACATGCATGCTCGGTTGAATACTTTGCTCGGAAACCAAACTAAAAATCATGAAAGAAATTTTTTGCCTCTAAAAAAGAAAGTAGACGGGAAAGCATGGCCCTTTCAAAAATCTTGCTAAAAACAGACAGCAACTAAATAGGCCAATAATTAGCTGGATCATTCCTTGGCCCACCTTTCTATAAAACGATGAATCTAGCTCACTTGAAAGAACTAGGGAAAACCCCATTGTCAAAAGATAGATTCACAAGCTTTGTCAAAGGAGAAATAATCGAAGGAAGAATGAACTTGACTATCTTCGTAGAAATGCAATCAGGGCCAGACGACGATGAACCTTTCAACCTATTAACAATCCTTGCTATTTCAACCTCAGAAACAGGATCAAACACCATTGACTTGAGACAAGGAAGACCAAGATAAGATTTATAATCGGGTTGTTTCGGCGAAGAACTAACTGAAGAAGCAGTAGTTTTCCCAATATTAGCAAAGTATGAAGTAAATGCTTCTTGAACAGACAGCTCACCCTCAACAGCGACACCATCAACCAAAAGACTTGAAGGGAGAGAAGAAGTACGAGAAGAAGGTATAAGGACAGAATTGATCACCTGCCAGGTTTTTCGAATATCCTTTCCACATTCCGAAAATTAATTTGAATAATAGAGGGATTTAGCCTTCCGGCACAAAGAGTTATAAACATTCCTGTATAGTTTGTATAGCTGAAGACTTGCAGCACTCGAAGATGGCTTTGCTGACTTATAAGCTTTCCAAAGGCTATTTTTCCTTCTCCAACTCCTAAGAAGGCCAGGGGTCATCCATGGGTTTAGTGGAATAGATCTTTTTGACCTAGAAGTAGAAGGGGACGCAGAACGTACCTCAATAATAGACACTTTCACAAACTCATAAAAAGAATCAAACTCTGAACAAAAATCTATCTCCTCATCAATAATATTCCATGAGTTATCAGCTATCCGAGATCTGAGGAGAGTCAGCTCATTTGGACCAAACCTAAAAAAAGACGAAGCGGAAGCTGGGGTATTCCTACTCATCATCTCTACAAAACCGAAAGTAGAAAACACAGAAAAATGATCTGAAATGTCACTCATGACTACTGAGTTCTTAATCAAATTGAGAGAAGAGAAAATATTATCGATCAAAGATGCTGTAGTCTCAGTTAGACGTGTCGGGATGCAGGCTGTTGGAAGAGTTCTGGCAGCAAGCATTGTTGAAAGAAAATCCACCGTCGTAGAGGACGCCATAGAATTCAGGTCCAGGTTGAAGTCTCCCATTAATATAAGTTTGCATGGACGTCTCCGTATTAAATCCAAAAGTTCATCAAGGATCTGAAGAAAAGAAGGGATGGATCCACTCGGAGATCGATAAACATTACCTACGATCAGATCCTTGCCATGTAATTTAATATCAATAAACAAGGATTCAAAGACACCTTCTTCATTCCTTGATAAATCAGATCGAACGGAATGGGCAAGATCATCAGATATATACAATGAGGAAACATCTTTTGCTAACCTTCGGCGATTTAGTCGCTCCATTTTATAACCAGGTATATCTAGAAGTATTTCATTATGTGAGTCCAAGAAAGTCTCACACACTCCAATAATATCCGGTCGCCCATTAGAAACTATCTGTCTCAACTGATCAATTGACGAACATAAGCCCTGAGTGTTGAGATGAAGCACCGAAAAATGATCATTTCGATTGGAGTCCTCCTTTAAATTAGAAACATACTTACTACTAACAAAAGGCAAAAAAATTACAGAATTTCTTTTATCTTGACCTACAGAATTATTAACAACACTCAAAACTTCAATTGGGTTACTTTGCAATTGAAGTAAACGCCTGTCAAGGGAGCAGACATCCCCCGAGCCTGAGTTAGAAAAATTCATAATACTTAGAGAGATGGTTAATCAAACCTGTGCAACAACTCCTCCAGCCCAGAATCAGCGAAACAATAATAAGTGGACAGCAACTTGGCAAACTGAACTAACTCAACTTTTGAGATTGCGAAAACTGAAAAAGAAACAAAGGACAAAAATTATGAAACACAAGAAAAACATAAATGACGAAAAAAAAGGAAACATGATGTGTGTGTGTGGGTGTGTGTGTGTGTGTGTGTGTCTTGGCGTGTGTGTGCGCGTGCGCGGGCGTGTGTGGGCGTTTGTGTGCGTGTGCGTGTGCGTGTGTGTTTGTTTGTGCGTGTTCGTATGCTTGTGCGTGTGTGTGTGTGTGTGTGTGTGTGTGTGTGTGTGTGCATGTTGGTTTGAGTGGGCGTGTGCGTGCGTGTGAGTGTGGGTGTGTGTGTGAGTGTCCGAGCGTGTCTGTGTGTGGGTGTGTGTGTCTGTGTGTGTGTGTGTGTGGGTATGTGTGTGTGTGTGTGTCTGTGTGTGTGTGTGTTTGTGTGTGTGTGTGTGTGTGTGTGTGTGTGTGTGTGTGTGTGTGTGT